>NW_028319427.1:387500-492500 GCF_062004578.1 Staurois parvus
CAATGCATTCCGGTTGTTTGATCTCAGAAGTACACGCCGGATCAAGTCTACGTAACAAGCGTTCTTGGTCCGGTTGCAAGTGATCAACTAAAGAAAACAATTTTTTAAATTGAAACAATGTATTCCGGTTGCTCGATCTTAGACACACCGAATCAAGTCTAAGTAACAATCCTTCATTCTTGGTCTGGCTACAAATGGTCAACTAAAGGCAACAATGTTTTTAAAACTGGAACAAAGCATTCCGGTTGTTTGATCTCAGAGGTACACACCGAATCAAGTCTACGTAACAAGCGTTCGTTCTTGGTCCGGTTGCAAGTGATCAACTAAAGGCACCAATGTTTTTAAAACCGGAACAAAGCATTCGGTTGTTTGATACACATCGAATCAAGTCTACGTAATATGCTTTTGTTCTTGGTCCAGTTGCAAGTAATCAACTAAAGGCACCAATGTTTTTTAATTGAAACAATGCATTCCGGTTGTTCGATCTCAAAGGTACACACCGAATCAAGTCTACGTAACAAGCGTTCGTTCTTGGTCCGGTTCCCAATGATCAACTAAAACGTTTCATTTTAACTTTCCGGTTGTTTGATCGCAGATATTCACACCCAATCAAGTGACAATAAGCAGGGCAATTGGTGATGGTTCACATCACTGAGAGTCGATCTACTTCACACAATAAACGTGGCCACTATTGACTTCAATTAGCCAATCATCTGCAGATGATATAAGTAAAGAGGAACTTGCTTTTTCACATAAGTGAATGTTGACAGATTCTCAGCTCCTCCTAGTAAATCAGCCCCATTGTGTTTGCAAACACACACACGCACGCACACTAAAACTCTTGAGCAGCGTGCCATGCTGGCCGGTTTGCACTGTGCACAGACCTTGTCAATGTTAATAAATTATTTTTAGCCTAAGAGTCCCAAGATAAGAATTACAGCCTCCGAAGTCTGTGTCTGTACAGTGTATTTAACTCCACAGAGCATTGCTACCCCTTATAGTAAAGCAATTTGTCCGCTGAATTATTTAACACCCATCAATAGGTGATCTATAACCTAAGGCTAGTTGTACGAGTCTGTTAAACGCTTCTGATTTTTTTTAAAACTTCAGAAGCCTATTCGGAACCTTTTTTTTAAATTTTAGATACGTTTTTTGTTAAAACTCTTTAACCCTTTTAGGACCTGAAGGGGGGGGGGGGTTCCCTACCCCAATCTGCGGTGCAAAAAGAGGTCATTGGAACATTTGGGGTTACGACTGTTAATGCAAAGGCTTTTTAATGATTAACTATCAAATGATAAAGAAAGCAATCTTTGGATACTTTTTTTTGGAAGTTTATCAGTTCACAAGGTGAATGGCCCTTGAAGGGTCCGATATGAGTAAGCCTTAGCCAAGAAGTTTGAGCAAAGATACATTGGGTAAAGCTTCTTCCACTCCTTTATAATACATAACGTATCCCCTGACCCCAATAGGTTAGTTTTAGGGCTACAATTCTAGGTAGGGAATAAACATCCAACACTTTCCAGTATCTAAAACATGGGAAAAGCTTTGTATGCTTCCTAGTATTACACATTGTATTCCATGACTTCAATAGCTTTAGGTCCCCAATTCCAATTCAGAATTAAACACCCAATACTTTTCAGTATTTAAAACTTGGGTAAAGCTTCTTACATTCCCTGATATTACACAAAATATCCCATGACCCCAATAGTGTTAGGTCAACAATTCCAATTCAGAATTAAACACCCAATACTATCTCAAACATTGGTAAAGCTTCTTATATTCCCCAATATTACACAATGTATCCCATGGCCCCAATAGCTTTAGGTTCACAATTCCAGTTCAGAATTAAACTCCCAATACTTTTCAGTATCTAAAACATGGGTAAAGCTTCTTACATTTCCCTGATATTACACAATGTATCCCATGGCTCCAATAGCTTTGGGTCCACAATTCCAGTTCAGAATTAAACTCCCAATACTTTTCAGTATCTAAAACATGGGTAAAGCTTCTTACATTTCCCTGATATTACACAATGTATCCCATGACCCCAATAGTTTTAGGTCAACAATTCCAATTCAGAATTAAACACCCAATACTATCTCAAACATGGGTAAAGCTTCTTATATTCCCTGATATTACACAAAATACCTCATGACCCCAATAGCTTTAGGTCCACAGTTCCAATTCAGAATTAAACACCCAATACTTTTCAGTATCTAAAACATGGATAAAGCTTCTTGCATTCCCCAATATTACACAAAATACCCCATGACCCCAATAGTTTTAGGTCAACAATTCCAATTCAGAATTAAACACCCAATACTTTTCGGTATCTAAAACATGGGTACAGCTTCCTACATTCCCTGATATTACACAATGTATTCCATGACCCCAATAGTTTTTGGTCAACAATTCAAATTCAGAATTAAACACCCAATACTTTTCAGTCTCTAAAACATGGGTAAAGCTTCTTACGTTCCCCGATATTACACAATGTATCCCACAACTCCAATGGTTTTAGGTCCACAATTCCAATTCAGAATTAAACACCCAATACTATCTCAAACATGGGTAAAGCTTCTTATATTCCCCAATCCTACACTAGGTATCCCATGACCCCAATGGTTTTTGGTCAACAATTCAAATTCAGAATTAATCACCCAATACTTTTCAGTCTCTAAAACATGGGTAAAGCTTCCTACGTTCCCCGATATTACACAACGTATCCCACGACCCCATTCGTTTTAGGTCAACAATTCCAATTCAGAATAAATCATCCAACACTTTTTAAGTACTTAAAACAAGGGCAACGCTTCTCACGTTCCCCGATCGTACACCATCCACCAGTAATGTATCCCCCGGCCCCAATATATTCGTTTTTTTACGTCTACAATTCTAATTAAGAGTTAAACGTCCGATACTTTTCAGCATCTAAAACATCAAAGTCACTTAGTGAGTCTAACGAGACAATGCAAACAGCAACAATAGCGTGGCAGCCCAGTGCAACGTGAACATCCGACCACCAAAATAAGAGCCGTGATTGGCTGCTGCACTTTGAACGAAGCCTGTAAGACTTAAGAGTCCTTTCTAAATCTTCTGGCAACAAAGCAGGCAAACTTGTCCCCTGCAGATTTTTTTTTCAGAACGCAGAACTTACAAAAAAAATGTAGTCACAGCAAAAACACAAGAAGACACAAAGGACACAAAGGACCTGGACACAAGACAAACATCAAACCACCTCCCACCCCCCCCCCCCCCCTGAGAAGCGAAAATCATCTACCTTCCAGTTTACCCTCCATGGACAGTCCTGCTTAGACAAAGTCCACTTTTGGACCACACATTCCAAGACTGGGCAAAGGAGAAAAGTTTTGTAACTGGAAGGGGTACGGGTCTCTCCCTCTCTGGGTGGGGGGTGAGAAGTCTTTCAAAGAACACGTGTTGCAGGTAAACACAGCGGCGCAGCTCCTCCGCACGTGTCGCTCCCGGCTAAAGAGTTCATCCGGAGTTTTCTTTAGCTCGCTAATCTCTGTCTCTGCCTTGACGTTGTTCTAGGAGAAGGCAGGAGAGAGTTTTTCTTTTTTTTTTGGGGGTCGCCCCCTTTTTGCGGCCCTCGCCCTCCCCTTTCACTCCAAGCCTTAAGCTGCCTCTAAGAAAGTCCAAAGCTTGACTTTCCAAGAATGCAGGTGCAGTTTGGCGCTGTCCATGAAGCAGTGCTGAAACAGAGCACGCCTAAAGCTTTGTTCCACCTCTCTCGCTTGCCCTCAGATGACAACCGTCTGCCTCGCTGAGGGAGGGGCTACTTCTGCCTCCCCCCCCCCTTTTCTCTACCTCCCTCCCTGCCAGATTGCTTGGGAAGCCAGGGTTCTTTTGTCCTTTTGGTGCCTCCGTACCTGCAATGCTGCAAAGCAGGCTTCTCTTTTCTCTCCTTCTCTGCATTATGACAAATCAAGACAGGCAGTTGGGCTGCTAACACACACCAGAAACAAGGAGAGCCTGAAAATAGGCATTCAGGGCTCTGAAGGCAACTGCAGTGGGAAGGGGGGTGTCACACCAGAACTCCCCCACTCATTTTTTTTTTTTTTTTCTTCAATCCTCCTTTTAGCCGTGAGTGCCGGACAGCCCCAGAACCTGCAGCATTTGGACTAATGAGATCTCATTAAATATTAAAGAAGCTTTGATTACAGACAACACAACCCCTTCCATCAGCCTGAGGTCACCAGGAACAGAGGCGCTGCTGCTGCTGCATCACATCTTTGTGCGATTACCACCCCCCCTCCCCTTTGTTTTTTTTTTTTTTTTCATTTCAAGTATTAGGAATCTTTTCAAGGAAAATGCTCTTGCTTGGGAACTTGGGAAAGGCGGACTAGTGTTTAGGGAATGATGCATTGCTACATCTCATTTTAAATGTCAGAAAAGACAAAAGGGGGGGGGGTCCAGCTACAGGGAGCTAGCGGAGATTTCCTCGGTCACCTTTAACCCCTGTTCACTAATATTTGTGTGTAGTGCGCAGCAGATGTGGGGTGCAGCATGCTGGCCGGTGGTGTGGTCGGAGGGGCCTGCGGCTGATACACTTTGCTACCAGCGAGCAGTTGTTGATCTGCAGTGTTATTCAGACCTCCCACACACTGCAGGGGTGAAAATTACCCCTCCCCATCTGTGCTGAACTGAACACAAAGGAGTGCAGCTCCGCTCACTTCTTCTCCTCTACCGCTCTGTGATCAAGAGACGGCCAAAGAGAAATCAGAATACTAATAATACTAATAATAATCATTTCCTCCTCTTTCTTCTTCTTCCCCCTTTTCCTTACTTCCTACTTACCTCTTTATTTTGTTTCTTGCCCTCCCCACTAATAATCAATTTCTTCTTTCTTTCTCTTTCTTTCTTTCTTTCTTTCTCTCTCTTTCTTTCTTTCTTTCTTTCTTTCTTTCTTTCTTTCTTTCTTTCTTTCTTTCTTTCCCTTCCTTGTCTCCTACTTTCCCACTTTATTTACTTTCTTCCCCTCCTCTCTTCTCTTTTTCTTCCCTCTTTCCTTTCATCCCAAATTTCTTACTCTCTTTCCCTACATTTCTCTTTTTTTTCGCCCCTTTTCCTTTTACCCCCAATGTCTTCCTTCCTTTCTATTTTCCTTTCTCCCCTTTCTCCTTTTGTCTCAATTTCCTACCTTTCTTTCTTTCTTTATAATAATACTACTACTACTAATAATAATATTAAATATGTCATTTTTCTTTTTTTTCTTCCTCCTTTTTGTCCTGCTTTCCTTTTTTCCCTCCTCTCTTTTCTTTGTTCCCTCTTTCCTTTTGTTTCCGGTTTCTTTCTTTCTTTCTTTCTTTCTCTCTCTCTCTCTCTCTTTCTTTCTTTCCTTTCCTTGCCTCCTACTTTCCGACTTTATTTACTTTCTTTCACCCCTCTCTTTTCTGTTTTTCTTCCCTCTTTCCTTTCATCCCAAATTTCTTACTCTCTTTCCCTACATTTCTCTTTTTTTTGCCCCTTTTACCCCCAATGTCTTCCTTCCTTTCTATTTTCTCCCCTTTATCCTTTTGTCTCAATTTCCTACTTTTCTTTCTTTCTTTCTTTATAATAATAATACTACTACTACTACTAATAATAATAATATTAAATTTTTTTTTTTCTTCCTCCTTTTTGCCCTGCTTTCCTCTTTTTTTCCTTTTTTCCCTCCTCACTTTTCTTTGTTCCCTCTTTCCTTTTGTTTCCGGTTTCTTTCTTTCTTTCTTTCATAATTTTTATTTTTTATTTTTCTTCTTCCACCTTTACTTTCCACTTTCCTCTTTATTTACTTTCTATCCCTCCTCTTTTCTTTTTTCCCTCCTTCCTTTTGTCCCAATTTCCTACCTTCCTGACCTTCTTTCTGTCTTCTCTCTTTCCTTTACATTCCAGTTTCCCTTCCTTCTTTATTTCTTTAAAAATATTAATAATAATATTTTTTTATTTTTCTACTTCCTCCCTTACTTCCTACTTTCCTCTTCATTTACTTTATTTTCCTCCTTCTCTCTTTTCTTTTTTCCCCTCCTTCCTTTTGTTCCAATTTCCTAGATTCTTGTCTTTCTTTCTTTCTTTCTTTCTCTTTCCTTCTTTCTTTCTTTTTTTCTCTTTCCTTCTTTCCTTCTTTTTTTCTCTTTCCTTCTTTCCTTCTTTTTTTCTCTTTCCTTCTTTCTTTCTTTTTTTCTCTTTCCTTCTTTTTTTCTCTTTCCTTCTTTTTTTCTCTTTCCTTCTTTCTTTCTTTCTTTCTTTCTCTTTTTTCTTCTTATTCCCTTACTTCCTACTTTCCTCTTTATTTTTTCTCTTTTTTCTTCTTATTCCCTTACTTCCTACTTTCCTCTTTATTTTTTCTCTTTCCCTCCTTCATGCTTTTTTTTCTTTCCTCTTTCCTTCTGTAAAACTTTTTCTCTCCCCCCTCTTTTTGTATCACTGGTTCACTTTGCCCCGGTCATCACCTACTACACTTCCGTGCCTTAACTAGAACTCTGACCTCAGTAGATCAGTCTTTGTCCCAGAGAAGCTTGCACTCTAATGTTCTGGCCGCTGTCACGTGCAGAGCCAAACTTGGGTAACTTATTATTATGTTTCTGGAAGGAAACCCGGAGCACTCAGAAGCTTAATCTAGCGTGGGGATAACATACAAACTCCATGCAGACAGTGTCCCTTATCCAGTGCTAGTTGCTATGAAACATTACAGTTCTCATAAAAAGCACCTTGGCTAAAGAAGTTCGAAGTGAAATCGTTATCCAGCCCTCAGCCCTGTTAGCCAGCCAAATAAACCCCATTAAAACCTGATTTGAATATTTCTGAGTCTGCTACCTACATTCCACTGTGCTGTTTAACAGAATGTAGCTTATAATCAATTAAAAGTTAACTGAAGGCAAAACTTTTTCTTTCGTTTGGAATAAAATGGAGAGGTATTAGAGCCCCTGTCAGGTTTTTAGTGCTGTGCCCCCCCCATTAGGGACATTCACCCCATTTGTCCTGTTTACCGTGGTAACTGAAAGTGAAAGAAAATCCTTTGTTTTGAGTTGTCACCACAACAGGAATAGAGGGGAAATCTTCCAGTGGAGACACAAGTTTTGGCGACAACCAGGTGGAAAAAGTGACCACCTTCTAGCAAGTCAACATCACGGTGGACATGTCCGTATAAATTGCCGCGGTGGCAAATTGTATACAGTATGTAGATTTTGGCTGGCAGTACCGCTGCCAAACACCCCCCCATCCGAGTGAATAGAACCATGTCCCGTCTACAATGCAATTGGTCCCCCCCCCCCAAAAAAAAAATAGACACCTAAGGGGCAACATATTGCCTCCAAGCCGCTTGACAACTGGTCAGACAGAAACAATACAGAGCTGTAACAATAAAAAAGTATTGGAGGCCTTAGGCCTTTTTAAGATTCATGGACAAAAAAGGGGGCACTGAAAGGAGTCTCCTCATGTCCATAGTCCCCCTCAACCTCTCATAGTGAGGCACAGTGTTCTCAGGTCCCCTTAGCCTCCACGGTGCTCCCCCAACCTCCCACGGTGCCCCCCAGCCTGCTGCAGAGGCCCCAGTCCTCTATAGAGCCACTAACATCCAACGGGGTGCCCCCAAAATCTCCATCAGTGTTCTCCCCTGCCCCACCACAAACCTCATCCCCTACAGTGCCACCAAGTCTGCCGCAGAGTCCCCAAACCCACTCCACAACCCCCCTTTCCCCACAGAGACACTCAGATGCCGATCTCCCACAGTGTTCCCCAACCTCCTACAGCACCGCCTAGCTTCCTTTAGTGCGCCCATCCTGCTACAGAGCCTCCAGCCCTCTATAGTGCCCCCTACCTCCAACAGTGTCTCATGGTGCCCCTGAAACTTCATCAGTGCCCCCCTCCCCCAGAAACCTCATCCCCTGCCCCTACCAAGTCTGCTGCAGAGTACCCTAACCCTCTCCACAACCCTCTTATCCTCAAAGTGACTCCCAGATCTCTTAAGCTCCCACAGTGCCTTCCAATGTCCCCACACACGGCTAATGTGCAAGGTAAAGTCTACAGGCTTGGAAAAATACGTATGTAAATGGATAGAAAACTGGCTAGAAGATCGTATTCAAAGAGTAGTGGTTGATGGTTCATACTCTGAATGGTCAGGGGTTGTCAGTGGGGTACCCCAAGGTTCAGTGTTGTTAGTGGGGGACCCCAAGGTTCAGTGTTGTTAGTGGGGGACCCCAAGGTTCAGTGCTGTTAGTGTGGGACCCCAAGGTTCAGTGTTGTTAGTGAGGGACCCCAAGGTTCAGTGTTATTAGTGGGGGACCCCAAGGTTCAGTGTTGTTAGTGGGGGACCCCAAGGTTCAGTGTTGTTAGTGGGGGACCCCAAGGTTCAGAGTTGTTAGTGGGGGACCCCAAGGTTCAGTGTTGGGACCCTTACTTTTTAATATATGTATAAACGATATAGGGTCTGGGGTTAAAAATCCCATTTCAGTCTTTGCAGATGACACCAAGCTGTGCCGGGGAATAACGTCCTTACAGGATGTCTCCAACTTACATGCTGACCTCAATGCTCTGTGTAATTGGGGGACTGTGGGGCCAATGAGGTTTAATGTTGATAAATGTAAGGTTCTGCACTTGGGGGCTAAGAATATGCATGCATCATACATACTATGGGGGTACAACTGGGGGAATCAATGGTGGAGAAGGATCTGGGGGGTCAATGGTGGAGAAGGATCTGGGGGGGTCAATGGTGGAGAAGGATCTGGGGGTTCTGGAAGATCATAAGCTTAATAACGGCATGCAATGCCAAGCTACGGGTTCTAAAGCGAGCAAAATCCTCTCTTGTATTAAAAGAGGTATAGACTCCAGAGAGAGAGAGATATCACCCCCCCCGGTACAAATCATTAGTAAGACCTCATCTGGAATATGCAGTTCAGTTTTGGGCACCAATTCACAAAAAGAACTGGAGAAAGTACAGAGAAGGGCAACCAAACTGTTAAGAGGCATGGAGGAGATCAGCTATGAGGAAAGATTAGAGGAACTGAATGTATTCTCTACTGAGAAGAGGAGATTAAGGGGGGATATGATCTCCATGTATAATACATAAGGGGGGATATGATCTCCATGTATAATACATAAGGGGGGATATGATCTCCATGTATAATACATAAGGGGGGATATGATCTCCATGTATAATACACATGGGGGGGGATATGATCTCCATGTATAATACATAAGGGGGGATATGATCTCCATGTATAATACATAAGGGGGGATATGATCTCCATGTATAATACATAAGGGGGGGGATATGATCTCCATGTATAATACATAAAGGGGGGATATGATCTCCATGTATAATACATAAAGGGGGGATATGATCTCCATGTATAATACATAAGGGGGGATATGACCACCATGTATAATACATAAGGGGGGATATGATCTCCATGCATAATACATAAGGGGGGATATGATCTCCATGCATAATACATAAGGGGGGATATGATCTCCATGTATAATACATAAGGGGGGGATATGATCTCCATGTATAATACATAAGGGGGGATATGATCTCCATGTATAATACATAAGGGGGGATATGATCACCATGTATAATACATAAGGGGGGATATGATCTCCATGTATAATACATAAGGGGGATATGATCTCCATGTATAATACATAAGGGGGATATGATCTCCATGTATAATACATAAGGGGGGATATGATCTCCATGTATAATACATAAGGGGGGATATGATCTCCATGTATAATACATAAGGGGGGATATGATCTCCATGTATAATACATAAGGGGGGATATGATCTCCATGTATAATACATAAGGGGGGATATGATCTCCATGTATAATACATAAGGGGGGATATGATCTCCATGTATAATACATAAGGGGGGATATGATCTCCATGTATAAATACATAAGGGGGGATATGATCTCCATGTATAATACATAAGGGGGGGGGATATGATCTCCATGTATAATACATAAGGGGGGATATGATCTCCATGTATAATACATAAGGGGGGGGGATATGATCTCCATGTATAATACATAAGGGGGATATGATCTCCATGTATAATACATAAGGGGGGATATGATCTCCATGTATAATACATAAGGGGGGATATGATCTCCATGTATAATACATCAGTGGTTCATATAGTGAACTCGGTGCAGTTATTCACCCTGAGGTCATCACAGAGGACAAGGGGGCGCTCTTTACGTCTTGAGGAAAATAAATTTAATCTCCAAACACGGAAAGGTTTCTTCACAGTAAGAGCTGTGAAAATGTGGAATAGACTCCCTCCAGAGTTGGTTGTGGCCAGCTCAGTGGATTGCTGTAGGAAAGTCCTGGATTCTTTCTTGGATACACAGAATATAACTGGATATAACATTTATAGGGAAAGTTGATCCAGGGAATATCCAATTGCCTCTCGGGGGATCAGGAAGGAATTGTTTCCCAGCAGGAGCAAATTGGATCGTGCTTTGCTGGGTTTTTTTTGCCTTCTTCTGGATCAACTGTGGGTGTAGGATTATAACTTTTTTTTTTACGGTTTAACTGGATGGACTTTTGTCTTTTTTAAGCCAGACTAACTATGTAATTATAGTGATCACATTGTCCCCCCCCCCCACAGTGCCCCCAACATCCATTAGTGTTGTCCAAGCCTCTCTCAGTGCACCTCAGCCTCCTGCAGAGCTTCCAGCCCTCTATGATGCCCACAACCTCTGACAGTGTCTCACAGTACCCCCCCCCCAACCTCCCACAGTGACCCACAGTGTCCTCAGGTGCCCTTAGCCTCCACAGTGCCCACCAACCTCCCACAGTGCCCCTCTGGCCTCCCTCAGTGCCCCTAGCCTGATAGAGTCTCCAGCCCTCTACAGTGCCCCCAACCTCTGACAGTGTCTCACAGTGCCCCTCAACAACCCATAGTGGCCCACAGTGTACCTAGGGGCTCTTAGCCTCCACAGTGCCCCCCCCCAACCTCTCACAGTGTGCCCCTGGCCTCTCTCAGTGCCCCCCAGCTGCTGCAGAGCCTCCAGCCCTCTATAGTGCCCCCAACCTCTGACAGCGTCTCACAGTACCCCCCAACCTCCCTCAGTGCCGCCCCCAGTGTACTTAAGAGCCTCTAGCCCTCTATAGTGCCTCCAACCTCTGACAGTGTCGCACAGTGCCCCCCAACAACCCATAGTGATCCACAGTGTACCCAGGCTCTTTTAGCCTCCACAGTTCCCAGCAGCCTCCCACAGTGACCCCCCCGGCCTCCCTGAAGTGTCCCCCAGCTTGCCTGAGAGCCTCCAACCCTCTATAGTGCCTCCAACCTCTGACAGTGTCTCACAGTGTCCCCCAACAACCCATAGTGACCCACAGTGTACCCAGGAGCTCTTAGCCTCTACAGTTCCAAGCAGCCTCCCACAGTGACCCCCCCGGCCTCCCTGAAGTTTCCCCCAGCTTGCTTAAGAGCCTCCAGCCCTCTATAGTGCCTCCAACATCTGAGAGTGTCTCACAGTGCCCCCCAACAACCCATAGTGACCCACAGTGTACCCAGGTGCTCTTAGCCTCTACAGTGCCCACCAACCTCCCACAGTGTGCCCCTGGCCTCTCTCAGTGTCCCCCAGCTTGCTTGAGAGCCTCCAGCCCTCTATAGTGCCCCCAACCTCTGTCAGTGTCTCACAGTGCCCCCCAACAACCCGTAGTAATCCACAATGTACCCAGGAGCTCTTAGCCTCTACAGTGCCCACCAACCTCCCACAGTGTGCCCCTGGCCTCTCTCAGTGTCCCCCAGCTTGCTTGAGAGCCTCCAGCCCTCTATAGTGCCCCCAACCTCTGTCAGTGTCTCACAGTGCCCCCCAACAACCCGTAGTGACCCACAATGTACCCAGGAGCTCTTAGCCTCTACAGTGCCCACCAACCTCCCACAGTGTGCCCCTGGCCTCTCTCAGTGCCACCCAGCTGCTGCAGAGCCTCCAGCCCTCTATAGTGCCCCCAACCTCTGACAGTGTCTCACAGTACCCCCCAACCTCTCATAGTGACCCATAGTGTCCCCAGGCGCTCTTAGCCTCCACTGTGCCCACCAACCTCCCACAGTGCCCCTCTGGCCTCCCTCAGTGCTGCCCCCCAGCGTGCTTCAGAGCCTCCAGCCCTCTAAAGTGCCTCCAACCTCTGACAGTCTCACAGTGCTCCCCAACAACCCATAGTGACCCACAATGTACCCAGGAGCTCTTAGCCTTTACAGTGCCCACCAACCTCTCACAGTGCCCCCCTCCGGCCTCCCCCAGTGTCCCCCAGCTTGCTTGAGAGCCTCCAGCCCTCTATAGTGCCGACAACCTCTGTCAGTGTCTCACGGTGCCCCCCAACAACCCATAGTGACCCACAATGTACCCAGGAACTATTAGCCTCTACAGTGCCCACCAGCCTCCTTCAGTGCCCCCCAGCTTACTGCAGAACCTCCAGCCCTCTATAGTGCCGCCAACCTTTGGCAGTGTCTGACAGCCCCCCCAACCTCCCACAGTGTCCCCAGGTGCTCTTAGCCTCCACAGTGCCCACCAACCTCCCACAGTGCCCCCCTGGCCTCCCTCCGTGCCCCCTAGCTTGCTGCAGAGCCTCCAACCCTCCATAGCGTTCCCAACCCCCTCCAGAAACATCATCCCCTAGCAAACCACCGAGTCAGCTGCTGAGTCCCCTAAACCTTCCTCCACCCCATAGTGACATGCAGCCCCATCCAGAGTTGCAGAGTTTTGCATTCCCATCCTGCACTGCTTGGACCTGGAAGGTTTTGGAAGAATTTACTGGGCTCTGGTCCTCGAAAGAACCCCTGATCACCTGATATACCTGATATAGTGCCTAGGCAGCGAGCACAGCTCAGCCGGGAGTATTAGTTGACGAGTTATTTTTTCCATCTCTGATCCTGCCATGACATGACGCGGCGGCGGCGGCGGCTGAGAAGTAACAGACAACGTGAATTGTGGAAACTATGTAAGTGATAGAGACAGGAGGAGCTGATGGGAATGTCGCAGCTGTAATATATTTAGAACACCCTGGACTGATAATAGTACGACAGGCGTCAGTGTCAGGGCAGGCAGACTTGTCTACATGTAGCTGGTAAACGAAACACTTTCACCGCGCTGCGTCTTCTTATATCTTTTCACTTTGCTTAAAGCTGAACGCCGGGCAAAAAACCCCCCAAAAAAACAAAAAAAAATTATTTTTAACATATTTTCCCAATAGCCACAAAGGATATAAATCCGCTTTATGCGCACCAAATGACTTTGCAAACCCAGATATTGCCTTGCAAAAGTAGCAGTGACATCACTGTACATATAGCTTGTGTAGAGAGCAGAGCTGTGGGAGGGGCCAGGAGGAGGCGGAGACAAGACCAGTCCCCCTGCACAAGGAGAGAGGGCAGCAGTGAGAGGTCTTTATTCCAGGAAGTCTCACACTGGATGACTGCACAGATCTGGAAGAAATACACAAAGCTCTTCTTCAGGCTTAGATCCCTCCTTTATGTACGATCTATGCCTGAAGAAAGAGCGCGCCGGTTCCTAGAGGTCCCTGCGCATGCTCAGAAACGCGTCGCATCCTGATGACGTCAGACGCCTATACCTTCAGCTCCAGACATCCCGTATGGAAGGAAAATATATTTGAAACATATTTTTAAAATATTCTTCCCAAATATATCGACATATATTTGAAATGTTACAATTTTGTTTGTATTCTATTATCTATCTATCTATCTATCAATATCTATCTATCAATATCTATCTATCAATATCTATCTATCTATCTCTCTATCTATTATCTATCTATTATCTATCTATCTATCTATCTATCTATCTATCTATCTATCTATCTATCTATCTATCTATCTATCTATCTATCTATCAATATCTATCTATCTATTATCTATCTATCTATCTATCTATCTATCTATCTATCTATCTATCTATTATCTATCTATCTATCTATCTATCTATCTATCTATTATCTATCTATCTATTATCTATCTATCTATCTATCTATCTATCTATCTATCTATCTATTATCTATCTATTATCTATTATCTATTATCTATCTATCTATCTATCTATTATCTATCTATCTATCTATCTATTATCTATCTATCTATCTATCTATTATCTATCTATCTATCTATCTATCTATCTATCTATCTATCTATTATCTATCTATCTATCTATCTATTATCTATCTATCTATCTATCTATCTATCTATCTATTATCTATCTATCTATCTATCTATCTATTATCTATCTATCTATCTATCTATTATCTATCTATCTATCTATCTATCTATCTATATATATACTGTGTTTTCATTACAAAATATATGCCGAATATTTTTAAAAATACAAATTTACATTTTTGGAATGCATTTACTTTTTTATGTGCTAAAAAAAATCTGTGATGATTTTTAGGTGACAGATTCTCTTTAATGAGACATGCAGGGGACTAAAAGACCCCCAATGTCTCCTCTGGGCTCCACTGGATGTATTGCAGTGCAGATCGCACTGCGATACATTCCTCCCCGGCTATTCTAGTTGGGGAAGTGACAGCGGCAGGGGTGGACTGACCATTCGGGTACTCGGCCACTGCCTGAGGGCCCAGGGTCAGTAGGGGGCCCAGTAAGATGCCCCTGGTACCTTTTGTAGGCTTTTTTTGGGTGTGGTTTGAGTGTGGGCGAGGACACAGGGCCCCATGATCCCCTATTGCCCGGGGGCCCCATGAGTTATCAGTCCGCCCCTGGACAGCGGTGACCCGGAAGTGACGCCATACACGTCGCCTTCTGCTTCACAGCTCTCCTCTCTCTCCTCGACACCCTCCATGTCAGCCCCAGGCCTGCAGATAGGCAAGCAAAGCCCAGAATACATGGCGGGAGCACGTGTGCGTGGGGTGGGGGGCACTGTTACCGGGGGCTGTTTAAGCAATCCGCCTGACTGCTTCCACCTGAGTCTGCCTGTTAGTTTTCCCACACAATCCAGGTGGCTACAGCGGTATTAAACCAAAAAATGTCATATATTTTATCATTAGATGTGGTGGCTGCATTAGTTTTCTATTTTTATCCCGATCATGTAAATCCTGGTGTCTGAGCAGTTCTTGGCTGTGTTTATAAATGTCTGACACAGATCAGCCCCTGCGGCAGCTTGCAATGTGCTACAAATTTACAATCAGGGGCGGACCGACCATTTGGAAACTCGGGCGCTGCCCGAGGGCCCGGGGTCAGTAGGGGGCCCCATGAGATGCCCCTGGTACCTTTTTCATAGGCTTTTTTGAGTTTGGGCAAGGACACAGGGGCCCCATGATCCCCTATTGCCCGGGGGCCCCATGAGTGTCAGTCCGCCCCTGGTTACAATGTACAGTCTAAGTGATCCATGAACCATGAGACTGAGAACTCAACATCCCCCGCAGAGCATTGCAAGTGTTCATTTCTAACTCTCATCCTTGAGCAACCCCCTTATCTTATCTGTTACGCCCTAAATATAGCCAATCACAGGCTGATATGGGATGTATGTACATAGCGTGTTGTAGGAGAGGTTATGGTCTTTGCAGGTGAACGAGAACATATGTAAGCTGTGACACACGTGAAGGATTGCTGGTATCGGGCCAAAAATAAAAATATTCATTTTCACAAAGTCTGATCTTTCTGTCCGATGTCACTCTGGTGTACTGAAGTAGAATGACAAGCATTTCATACGTGACAAAGATATTAAAGTGTTCCTAAACCCACAGCAGTACAATCAGTCTGTAGATGCAGCAAAGCATGCTGGTTATACTCACTGTGGAACCTAAGGGGTTAATCCTCTGCATTGTGTAAAAACGGTGTTTGATCCTGACTTCTCTGATCCTCTCCTTCTTCCAGTGCCCCCCTCTTATCTCCTGATAAGACATATCGTGTGAGGTCACTCTGCACATGCTCAGTTTGGCCTGTATTGCTAGAGAGCTTTTTTTTTTCCTTGGGAGAGTGCATGTGACAAGCACAGGGCCAACTAGTACTGTCCAGACAGAGGTCAAGGGTTCTGCATCCTCCTAGAGCAGAGTGAAAACTCCTACAAGCTTTAACCAGTGCTCTGCTGGACACTGATAGAAGTCACAAGACTGCTATATACTGCTGATGAGAAAAGGAATTTAGCAGTTTATATTTACTAAAATAATTGCATTTCCATGTTCTGTGTACTGTGGGAGACCAAATATAGTGAGTGCAGGGACTGGGGAGAGCGGATATAGTGAATGCGGGGTCCGGGGAGAGCGGATATAGTGAATGCGGGGTCCGGGGAGACCAGATATAGTGAATGCAGGGTCCGGGGAGAGCGCATATAGTGAATGCGGGGTCCGGGGAGAGCGGATATAGTGAATGCGGGGTCCGGGGAGAGCAGATATAGTGAATGCAGGGTCCAGGGAGAGCGGATATAGTGAATGCAGGGTCCAGGGAGACCGGATATAGTGAATGCAGGGTCCGCGGAGAGCAGATATAGTGAATGCAGGGTCCGGGGAGAGCGGATATAGTGAATGCAGGGTCCTGGGAGACCGGATATAGTGAATGCAGGGTCCGGGGGGAGCGGATATAGTGAATGCAGGGTCCGGGGAGAGCGGATATAGTGAATGCGGGGTCTGGAGAGAGCGGATATAGTGAACGCAGGGTCCGGGGAGAGCGGATATAGTGAGTTCAGGGACTGGGGAGAGCGGATATAGTGAATGCGGGGTCCGGGGAGAGCGGATATAGTGAATGCAGGGTCCGGGGAGAGCGGATATAGTGAATGCAGGGTCCAGGGAGACCGGATATAGTGAATGCAGGGTCCGCGGAGAGCAGATATAGTGAATGCAGGGTCCGGGGAGAGCGGATATAGTGAATGCGGGGTCTGGGGAGAGCGGATATAGTGAATGCGGGGTCCGGAGAGAGCGGATATAGTGAACGCAGGGTCCGGGGAGAGTGGATATAGTGAATGCAGGGTCCAGCGAGACCAGATATAGTGAATGCGGGGTCCGGGGAGAGCGGATATAGTGAATGCGGGATCTGGGGAGAGCGGTTATAGTGAATGCAGGGTCCGGGGAGACCAGATATAGTGAATGCAGGGTCCGGGGAGACCACATATAGTGAATGCAGGGTCCGGGGAGACCAGATATAGTGAATGCAGGGTCCAGGGAGACCACATATAGTGAATGCGGGGTCCGGGGTTTAGGAACACCTTAAGTTTATGCAAAAAGTCCATATGTTCAGTGTTGACCCTTCATTTTTCAAGACCTCTGCAATTCCCCCTGACGTGCTGCCAATCAACTCCTGGGCCACATCCTGACTGATAGCAGCCCATTCTTGCATAATCAATGCTTGGAGTTTGTCAGAATTTGTGAGGTTTTTTTTTTGTTCAGCCACCTCTTGAGGATTGACCACAAGTTCTCAATGGGATTAAAGTCTGGGGAGTTTCCTGGCCATGGACCCAACATTTCGATGTTTGGTTCCCCAAGCCACTTAGGTCACCACATTTGCCTGATGGCAAGGTGCTCCATCATGGTGGAGAAGGCATTGTTCCTCACCAAACTGTTCTTGGATGGTTGGGAGTTGCGCTCGGAGGATGTTTTTGGACACTTCTTTCTTCATGGTTGTGTTCTTAGGCAGAGTTGTGAGTGAGCCCACTCCCTTGGCTGAGAAGCGACCCCACACATGAATGGTCTCAGGATGCTTTACTGTTGGCATGACACAGGACTGATGGTAGCGCTCACCTTTTCTTCTCCAGACAAGGTTTTTTCCAGATGCCCCAAACAATCGGAAAGGGGATTTATCAGAGAAAATGACTTTACCTCAGTCCTCAGCAGTTGCAGAATATCAGTCCTTCCCTGATGTTTTTCTTGAAGAGAAGTGGCTTCTTTGCTGTCCTTCTTGACACCAAGCCATCCTCCAAAAGTCTTCATCTCACCATGTATGCAGATGCCCTCACACTTGCCTATTGCCATTCCTGAGCAAACTCTGCACTGGTGGTGCCCAGATCCCGCAGCTGAATCAACTTTAGGAGATGGTCCTGGGGCTTGTTGGACTTTCTTGGGCGCCTTGAAGCCTTCTTCACAACCTCTCTTCTTCAAGTTCTTGATGATCTCATAAATGGTTGATTTAGATGCAATTTTGATAGCAGCAATATCCTTGCTGTGAATCCCTTTTTGTGCAAAGCAATGATGACTGTATGTGTTTCCTTTCAGGTAACCAGGGTTAACAGAGGAAGAACAATGATTTCAAGCACCACCCTCCTTTAAAAGCTTCCAGTCTGTTATTCTAACTCAGTCAGCATGACAGATTGACCTCCAGCTGTGGGGGTGATGTGAAGAGGGCAGAGCATACTACTGTGTGTGCGGGTATTTGTGATATAAGGGGGGCAGTTCTTTGAGGTGGTGATGTGAAGCGGGGCAGTGCTGGGTCGGTGGTGATGTAAAGGGGGGAGGGTGATGTGAGGAGTCAGTGCTGTGGGGGGATGTGAATGGGGAGCAGGTGATGTGAGGGGGGGGCAATGCTACGGGGGTAATATGAAGGGGGGCAGTGCTGTGGGGGGCGATGTGAGGAAGGCAAAGCACACTACTGTATGTGTATCTCTGTGTGTGTGCGTGTGTGAGGAGGGATTGTGATATGGGGGGGGGCAGTACTCCGGGGGGGGGGGGGTGATGTGAAGGGGGGAAGTGCTGTGTGTGTGTGGAGGGGGTGATGTAAAGGGGAGTGGGTGATGTGAGGGGGCAGTGCTGTGGAGGGGATGTGTAGGGAGGCAGGTGATGTGAAGGGGCAGTGCTGTGAGGGGGTGGGTGATATAAGGGGGGCAGTGCTCTGGGGAGGGGGGTGATGTGGATGTGAAGGGGGGAAGTGCTGTGTGTGTGTGGAGGGGGTGATGTAAAGGGCAGCGGGTGATGTGAGGGGGGCAGTGCTGTGGGCGAGGTATGTAGGGGGGCAGGTGATGTGAAGGGGGCAGTGCTGTGGGGGGGTGAATGATATAAGGGGAGTAGTGCTGTGGGGGTGATGTGAAGAGGGCAGAGCACACTACTCTGTGTGGGAGGGGAGGGGGGTATTTGTGTTATGAGAGGGGGGGGTGTGAAGGGGGGCAGTGCTGTGGGGGGGGTGATGTGAAGTGGGGCAGTGCTGTGGGGAGTGATGTGAAGAGGGCAGAGCACACTACTGTGTGTGTTTGTGGGGGGGGAGGGCAGTGCTCTGGGGGGGGAGTGATTTAAAGGGGGCAGTGCTGTGGGGGGGGGGGGGTGATGTGAAGGGGGGCAGTGCTGTGGGGGGGAAATTATGTGAAGGGGGGCAATGCTGTTGGGTGGAGGTGATGTGAAGGGAGGCAGTGCAATGGGGGGGTGATGTGAAAGGAGTCTGAGAACAATACTGTGAAGGGAACACTGTGATGTAAAGTAGGGGGCTGTGATGTGTGTGTGTTTGTGGGGGGGGGGGATGTGAAGCGGGGGACTGTGATGTGCGGGGGACACTGATGTAAGAACAGGATCATGATATAAAGGGGGGGCTGTGATGTGAAGGATCTGCCTCTTCGCACAAACATGCCATTCAGACCTCCGCTGGAAGAACATTTTACCGGCAGGACCTCCATAAATTTTAATTCAGTTCCTCTGCTCTCCAATATGAAGGAGACTTCAACAAGCACAGGGGTGTCACGGCTGGGAACGCCGCGCACTCCCACCTTCAAAGGGAAACAAACTTTCTGCAAACTAATGTTACTTGCCGCGCCGCATGACAACATTCAGGGCTATACTGATATAATTTAGTGGAAAAAAAGAAATCAATAATTTCCCCCCAAATCAAGTTCAGCCCGACCTTCATCAAGACTCATTAAACTTCACCAAATCTGACCCTATCCATGCCGAAAGCTGCTTCTCGATTCTCTCTATGAAAAGGAAAAGAGTTCTATAAAACACAACATATTTAGTAACCACAGATTACAGTTAAGGTCGGGGTGAATAATGTTGTGGCCCCATGGGCCCCTTCCCACCCCCATTTTTTTTTTTACTTTTGAAGTTGATAGTCTAGCATGCTTTGATATTAAATGGTTAAGTAATAGCAATGTGTTTGCAGTGGGCCTGTTTGCTGGGTCTCCTCCTTTGTTTTACAGGGATTCGCTACGCGGGGCTTGTTGCTGGGGTGAGGAGGAATTTGCCGGCTGGAGTTGCTGGGCAAGAAGCATGCAGGGTACTTGCTGGATTGGCGTCTGGACTTTCGGTAGGAGATCTGTCAGCCAATTACATTGTGCCTGTCCCTTTATCGTCACCTGTCGCCTCGGAACCTCAGCAGAATCCTTCGCTGGTGACCGGTCAGCCCACCTGTATTATCATTGACCAGTCCGGGGGGTTAGGTCACTGGCGTGCTGGGTGGAGAGAACTTTGGATGTTTCTTAATGCCGGACATTACTTTTCAGGTAAGGACTGTCTGAGATTTTCCAAGACTGAGCAGGTTCATGGTTAAAGGGTAAGTTCACCTTTTCAGAGAAAATAAAAAGGCAAACTAACTTCAATTAGCCCGGTCTTCCCTCTGGACCCTACTGCACATAGCCGCCATGATGCCCCATGCTGCCAATATAAATATATTTTGAAATATATTGAATATGGCCAAAATTGTAGCATTTCAAATACAGTTGTGTTCAAAATAATAGCAGTCAGACATCACTAACTGGATCAGTCACTGTTTTTGGTAGAAATGATATTTCTACATGGCAAATAATTTCCTAGCAGGTGTAGTAGAGTAATAGAAACCCAACAGACCCAACAGTCATGACATGCATGCTGCTGATTCTGTGTCATTGAATCACTCATTGAAAGGGGCGTTTTCAAAATAATAGCAGTGTGGAGTTCTGTTAGTGAGGTCATTCATTCTTTGAAAAACAGGTGGCAATGATTGCCCTTATTTAGGGAAGGAAGGCAGCAAATGTTGTCCATGCTGGTTACAGTGCATTTCTCTCTGAAATTCTGAGGACAATGGGTCGTTCCAGACATTGTTCAGAAGAACAGCGTACCTTGATTAAAAAGTTGATTGGAGAGGGGAAAACATATAAAGAAGTGCAGAAAATGATCGGCTGCTCAGCTAAAATGATCACAAATGCTTTAAAATGGCAACCAAAACCTGAAAGACGTGGAAGAAAGCGAAAAACTACCATTGGAATGGATAGAAGAATAGCCAAAATGGCGCGGACTCAGCCAACAATCAGCTCCAGGAAGATGAAAGAAGGTGTGACGTTCCCTGTGAGGACTGTTACAATTAGAAGACGCCGATGTGAAGCCAAGCTATCTGCAAGAAGTCCCCGCAAAGTCCCACTGTTGGGAAAAAGACGTGCTGAAGAGGTTACAATTTGCCAAAGAGCACATTGACCGGCCTAAAGAGAAATGGCGCAACATTTTGTGGACTGATGAAAGTAAGATTGTTCTTTTTGGGTCTAGTGGGTGGAGACAGTTTGTCAGACGACCCCCAAACACTGAATTCAAGCCACAGTACACTGTGAAGACCGTGAAGCATGGTGGTGCAAGCATCATGATATGGGGATGTTTCTCATACTACGGTGTTGGGCCTATTTATCACATACCAGGGATCATGGATCAGTTTGAATCCATCAGAATACTTGAAGAGGTCATGCTGCCTTATGCTGAAGAGGAAATGCCCTTGAAATGGGTGTTCCAACAAGACAACGACCCCAAACACACCAGTAAACGTGCAACATCTTGGTTCCAGACCAACAAGATGGACGTTATGGAGTGGCCAGCCCAATCCCCGGATCTTCGTCCAATAGAAAACTTGTGGGGTGACATCAAAAATGCCGTTTCTGAGGCAAAACCAAGAAATAGAGAAGAACTGTGGAATGTGGTCCAATCATCCTGGGCTGGAATACCTGATCACAGGGGCCAGAAGTTGGGTGACTCCATGAAACACAGATGTACAGCAGTTCTCAGAAACAGTGCGACTACAACCAAATATTCATGAAGTCATTCAAAGGAAAGCAAAATCTTCAAACATTTCTCAGTTTATGTAGTGAATGTTTGAATTTGTAAAGAAGAATACAAACACTGCGATTTTTTTGAACCGTCTAATATTCACTTTTCTTCCATTTGTTTAGAGGAACAACACAAATTTGATGTATTTTTCTTCATGTTGTGATTTGGAATAGAATGTGTCGTGTTCCCAATGCATTTGTGTGGATGGAAATAAAAGCTATTAGAAGGATTTTCAGCTTTATTCACTTTTTTCAACACACTGCTATTATTTTGAACACAACTGTATATAGCAATATATTTCAAATATATTTTTCTTCCACATGGGTACCTTTAATTTCAGGAAGGGCCTATCTCAGGATTATCATTGACCATTCCAGGGGGTTAGGTCACCGGCGTGCTTGGTGGAGAGAACTTTGGATGTTTCCTAATTCCGGACATTCCTTTTCAGGTAAGGACTGCCTGTGTTTTCCAAGACTGAGCAGGTTCATAGTTAAAGGGTAAGTTCACCTTTTCAGAGAAAATAAAAAGGCAAACTAACTTCAATCAGCCCGGTCTTCCCTCTGGACCCTACTGCACATAGCCGCCATGATGCCCCATGCTGCCAATATAAATATATTTTGAAATATATGGTCAAAATTGTAGCATTTTCAAATATATGGCAATATAATGTATTTGGGAAGAATATTTTTAAAATATATTTGAAATATATTTATATATTTGAAATATATTTATATATATATTTCAAATATATATTTTTAAAATATATTTCAAATATATTTTTCTTCCATATGGGTACCTTTAATATCAAGAAGGGCCTATCTCAGGATTATCACTGACCAGTCCGGGGGGTTAGGTCACTGGCGTGCTGGATGGAGAGAACTTTGGATGTTTCTTAATGCCGGGCATTACTTTTCAGGTAAGGATTGTCTGAGATTTTCCAAGACTGAGCAGGTTCATGGTTAAAGGGTAAGTTCACCTTTTCAGAGAAAATAAAAAGGCAAACCAACTTCAATTAGCCCGGTCTTCCCTCTGGACCCTACTGCACATAGCCGCCATGATGCCCCATGCTGCCAATATAAATATATTTTGAAATATATTGCCAAAATTGTAGAATTTCAAATATATGGCAATATATTTGGGAAGAATATTTTTAAAATATATTTGAAATATATTTATATATTTTAAATATATTTATATATATATATTTCAAATATATATTTTTTAAAAATATATTTCAAATATATTTTTCTTCCATATGGGTACCTTTAATATCAGGAAGGGCCTATCTCAGGATCTACGGACTAGTAAAAGGTAATATTCTGCAATGAAACGACTAAAATCTTTGCAGTAAACAAAACTGCTCCTGTTTTTTTTTTTTTTTTTTTTTACTTTGACCAAAGTTGAGTTGCACTTTAAAACCACATAAGACAGCAAGCTAGCAGAGAGATATTGTTAAAGATAAAATGGTTATTTTTAAAATTAATCTCAATTCTCCATGGCATCTCCAGCAGAAAATGACTTAAGTGCTTAACTTGAACATATTAATCCTTTCCCATAACAGATGGACGTACTGGACTTATATGTCAATGGTTGATAATGACTTGTCTCAGTAAAGTCAGCAGTAATTGTCGTAACAATAACTTGTAGATATGAATCAATAAATATAGCTATGGGTTATGGCTTACAGTCCGATTGCGGGAATCCATCAAAGGCGCTGTTTGTGTACCTCATGCAGCAAACATCCTGGAGCATCAAATGCAGTTGGAAAGATTAAGTCGATTAACCAACAACCATCAAGAAACAATTCAGGGCTCACAAAACTGAAAAGAATATATCACAAATACAGCGTGTAGCTAAAATTTTCCAAGGCTAATGCCTGAGAAAACCAACCATCTCGAAACTGGTTTCCAATTATCATTTAACCTTCAGTACCACCTCTACAATCAGATATCTACAGGCCCAAACTAAGTGGTCTTTTCCACCACTCCAACTCACAGACAAAAACTGGTCAGAACCTGAGGACACACATAAGGACCGTAGGTGTCCAGGGGTTCCTTAACCACTTCAAGTCCGAACACTTTCACCCCCTTCCTGTCCAGGCCCAATTTTCAGTTATATAGTTACTTCTCCAGTGGCCTATGTCTCCTGTTTTGCTCCACTGAAGAACTACAGTAGGGAAGAGCTTTAGGTTCAGCCTGCACCCATGTTTGGACTCAACCTTGGACAATTGGATAAATGCTTGGACCTTTACCCACCTCTATGATTTTCTCTAGGGACAGGATAATAGAGTTGAAATTATTCCATTATGTCCACTATGTCAGTGCCGTAATCTATAAAATGTGCCTATGCTCCTTCTCGGCCTCAGCTTTCATTTCCATTAAAATCTGAGGACCAGGAGTTGCAGCTATTCATACATTCGCTCTTCTGGAACCAGGTTTCTGAGCTCACCCTATATATGACTTGCTGTACCTTGATTTCTGAATGCGGTTATCATGACATTATTCCATTTTTCTAGATCAGCCATTCTCAACCAGGGTTTTTTATGGAGTTCCTCTGTAGGTGTCCAGGGGTTCCTTAACCACTTCAAGTTCGGACACTTTCACCCCCTTCCTGTCCAGGCCAGTTTTCAGTTATATAATTACCGCTCCAGTGGTCTATGTCTCCTGTTTTTCAGATTTGTGTTGTCTTTTTTTTTTTGGTGTGTAAAGATTGTTCCTACGTACAAGTGATTTATTTTAGAAAAAGAAGTTATATAGTTACCTCTCCAGTGGCCTATGTCTCCTGTTTTGCTCCACTGAAGAACTACAGTAGGGATGAGCTTTAGGTTCAGCCTGGACCCATGTTTGGACTCAACCTTGGACCTTTACCCATTTGATGGCAGACAAAAGTCATGTATAATATCAGTATTACTACCACTGTTATACACAATAGCATCCCATTCCCGCCCAGGCCAATTTTCAGTTATACAGTTACCTCTCCAGTGGCCTATGTCCAGGGGCGGACTGACAACTCATGGGGCCCCCGGGCAATAGGGGATCATGGGGCCCCTGTGTCCTCGTCCAAACTCAAAAAAGCCTATGAAAAAGGTACCAGGGGCATCTCATGGGGCCCCCTACTGACCCCGGGCCCTCGGGCAGTGCCTGAGTTTCCAAATGGTCAGTCTGCCCATGCCTATGTCTCCTGTTTTGCTCCACTGAAGAACTACAGTAGGGATGAGCTTTAGGTTCAACCTGAACCCATGTTTGGACTCAACCTTGGACCTTTACCCATTTGATGGCAGACAAAAGTCACGTATAATATCAATATTACTACCACTTTTATACACACCAGCATCCCATTCCTGTCCAGGCCAATTTTCAGCTTTGAGCGCTGTCACACTTTTAATGACAATTGCACGGTCATGCAACACTATACCCATATTAAGTTTTTAGCATTTTTTTTGAGACAGACACAACTTTATTTTGGTGGCATTTATTCACCACTGGGTTTTTTTTTTTGCTATACAAATGAAAAAATCCAAAAATTTTGAAAAAAAGTGTTTTTCTTATAAAATTTTGCAAATAAATAATCTTTCTTCATAAATCTTGGCCAAAATGTATTGTTATCTTTTTAGTAAAAAAAATGACCCAAATTAGTTTATAACCAAAAATTATAATTTTTCAAAAATTGTTTTTACATTTTTTTTTTTTTTTTTTTTTATATTATTATTGATGTGGTTTTTTTTTTTCATACTGTCACCCTAGCAGTACAGTGTCAACTGAACTGAACTGAGAGTTCCAGTTGCCAAATGTCAGCCACCAAACCTTATATGACTTGGAGAGGATCTGCCAAGAGGAGTGGGCCAAAATCCCTCCTGAGATGTGTGCGAACCTGGGGGCCAACTATAGGAAACGTCTAACCTCTGTGATTGCTAACAAGGGTTTGCCACCAAGTACTTCATGTTTTGTGAAGGGGATCAAATACTTAATTCCCTCATGAACATGCAAATCAGTGATAAAATAGTTTGTTAGACATGCATTTCTTTTGAAATTTGTTGTTGCTATTCTGTCTCTCAGTGTTACAATACACCGAACATTCGATTTTTAGACCGATCATTTCTTTGTGAGGGGCAAACATTCAAAATCAGCCGGGGAGCAAATACGCATTTCCTTCACTGTACATGGAACTTAATTTTGTGGAGTTCAGGTATAGGTCACTATACCAGTCTCACAGATGTGGATTCCATAAACTGCAAATAAAACTATTTTACGACTTGACCATATACAGATCCTCACTGGAAGTCCTTTGTAGACTCTGGCTAGTGAAGGTATATGATATCTCTACATTCCATCAAACTTCTCTGATTTTTGTCAAATGTGTCTTAAACTAGCTTAGGCACAGCTGCTTTAGTTTAGGAAGGATATTGTAATCTGACCATCTTTTTGAGAACTTGTGGGAAAAATTAGGGTGGCATTGTGTTCTGCACCACATTCCCTATTCTCTTCACACAGTTTGAGGTTTATCAGAGTTTACTATTTTCCTTGTTCAAACATTTTATTGAATTTTCCAAAGCCAAAAAACAAGCATAGGACATTTCAAAGTATAGGAAAAAAAAAAGGATAAAGGGGAACATGTTGCCCTATGGCAAAGGGGAAATGTCGTACAAAAACATACAATGAGGAACCATGGAGAGACATTAGGGAATTTTGTAAAACAAAGGGAGGCGAGACATGGCTAAGCTCTAGATAGCGAGCACTACTCCCCAAAATTACATGAAGGTTCCATGTAAGGCAAAGAGAGAAGAGCAGAAGTAAGAAGGAAAGAGGAGGGGAAGATTAGGAGAGACCAATGGAGGGAATAGAGGGGGGGATGGAGGGATGTGTGACTTCCAGAAAAGAAGGGGCAATCTCGGGACCGGACCAATGTATAGTTTAGTACATAGGGCCCCCACATAGCGAGACTAGCGAATGTTAAGGGAGGAGCAGCGAATCATCAAAATTTGGTGGTAGGAAACGTAGAGTTTACAATTTTCACACTAATATTACACTTTCTTCAGTTCACAGAAATCCGTTGTGGCCAGGGGTGGACTGACAAATCATGGGGCCCCTGGGCAATAGGGGATCATGGGGCCCCTGTGTCCTTGCCCAAACTCAAAAAAGCCTATGAAAAAGGTACCAGGGGCATCTCATGGGGCCCCCTACTGACCCGTGTGCTCGAGTTTCCAAATGGTCAGTCTGCCCCTGGTTGGGGCCACAAAATGGCTAGCTGGTTGTGTTTTATCCCAAGGTCAAAGGTTCCCTGTCCTTCTCTAGGAGGTAGTGTGTTCCCTGGCTTGGATAGAAGCTGTGCCAAGGCTGGATTTGAAGGTAGCGTGTGCCATGGCTGAGATGAAGGGTGGAGATGCTACCACTGGTGTGAAGGCAGATGCCTGATGCAGCTCTACAGGCAAAAGATCCCCAGCTGAGACATGCAAAGCCAAGGATTCCAAGATTTATGTGCCATGAGAACTTTTGAATTTTTTTTAGTTCCAGCTGGTGCTACTTCCATGCAGGGGCGGACTGACAACTCATGGGGCCCCCGGGCAATAGGGGATCATGGGGCCCCTGTGTCCTTGCCCAAACTCAAAAAAAGCCTATGAAAAAGGTACCTGGGGCATCTCATGGGGCCCCCTACTGACTCTGGGCCCTCGGGCCAAATGGTCAGTCCGTCCCTGCTTCCATGCAACTTGCGGCACTGATGGGAAATATTATTAGTCTGGCAAATTTTAGATATAACAGATTCAGTGTCTGGTTACAGAAAGCAGTGTCATCAGGTGCTAGGCCCCTTTTAAGTAGAGCCCTCCTGTAGAGATGTCATGGGTGAGTCGGTTCCCATATATAAGCCAGGTTGGGAGAAGCTCTAGTACAGTTGAGCACCTTTTCCTAAGTTGACCTTTTCCAGAAAATAGCCTATGCAGTCAAGGGGCCCCAATAGATATTAAAACGTTGATAAACGTTATTGTCATACCTGTAGGCCATTTGGGCCTTCCTGGAGTCCAACACTACTCAGTTAGCAACCCCTACAACCTGTATTGTTGCTAGGACTTGAAAACCGTTGGTTTTTGCACCTGTAATGCTGAAAATGAGTGTGTAACGGAACTGACCCCAGACTGTGCTTGGGTACTTCCGTTAGACTATCGCTTTCACGTCGGAACACCGACAACAGACACCACAGCAGACCATACAAGACTAGACGACACCAGTCTTGAAGTAATCCAGAAGGTAGACTTGTTTATTTCAACACAGATACAAGATATATACACTCAGGGGACAATCCCCCCCTCCCGGCATAATGACACAGGGTGGGGCAATCTGCATTTAGTAAACAAGAGACACGCAGGTATTCAAACTTCACACCAGCAGACAGTCCCATCAGGAGGGAAGGCTGCTGGAGACACCCCCCTCACTAAGCTAATACACATAAACACATACATCCCATAATAGTTTGCTCCTAAGCAAGACAAACATTAGAACAATGGGATGCAGCCACACAACATCAAACAATCCACAACCCAACACCCCACCTATCTCCTAGACATGTCTACACAATATTAGGACAGATCACCCTGTACCCCTAACATGCACAGGGTGACTTACACATAAGAGGGATATGGGGAGCTGAGACAGGGGTCTCCCCACCTCTCCAAAGTGAGCTGGGTTCCATGGCCCCCCCCACCCAAATTGACTCCCGTCACAGTATGTCCAACGGTTTTCACGTCAGGATGTGGAAGGTTGCTAACTGGGCATTTTCTGGCCAGGCTCCCAAAGGGCCCAAATGGCCTACAGGTAATAAAGTTAATTAACGTTTTAGAAAGCTGCACAGTTTTTTAATAATCTACTGGCCCCCCCAGACTATTTTTTTTGGAAATAATGAACTTAGCCTTTGCAGAAGTTTGACCCTCGGTTTTTCCCAAGCCACAGATCCCCATCCTTTGGCAAAGGCGCAAAGCCTCCGACAGTGGAGAATACATTTCACAATCCAGTGGACTCCACGTCGAGGATATTAAACCCAACCAAGCTATATTTCCTTATTTAAAATACAGAGGACCGGCTCCAAACCCGTGATTGAATCATTTTTTAAGCTCCTAAAAAGTCAATATGGAATAAATTTACTTTACACAGCAAAAGCACAAATCAAGCGGGAGGATGGCGATCGTATCGTACCGTATGATGTAATGAAGAAACTTAATCTTTCTTAAGATGAAGGCTGGAAAACAGATTATACAATGTTCTTTATTGCTTGTATTTTTTATCCGCCGTGTTATAAACTGAAAGGGGGGGGGGGGGTGAACCTATTGGCTTTTATTATTACAAATGATTTAATAACTTGTCCTAATCGCTCATGACAGCAGGCACGCTCCAACCTCTCCAACATCGGAACCCCATGCATGTCTTAAAGGAACACTAACACCCTTTTTCCTGACATTTTAGTTTTTCAGATTTGTGTTGTCTTTTTTTTTTGTGTTTGTAAAGATTGTTCTTACGTACAAGTGATTTATTTTAGAAAAAGAAGTTATATAGTTACCTCTCCAGCGGCCTATGTCTCCTGTTTTGCTCCACTGAAGAACTAGAGTAGGGATGACATTTAGGTTCAGCCTGAACCCATGTTTGGACTCAACCTTAGCCCTTTACCCATTTGATGGCAGACAAAAGTCACGTATAATATCGGTATTACTACCACTGTTATACACACCAGCATCCCATTCTCTCCCAGGACAATTTTCAGTTATATAGTTACCTCTCCAGTAGCCAATGTCTCCTGTTTTGCTTCACTGAAGAACTACAGTAAGGATGAGCTTTAGGTTCAGCCTGGACCCATGTTTGGACAATTGGATAAATGCTTGGACCTTTACCCACCTCTATGATTTCCTCTAGGGACAGGATAATAGAGTTGAAATTATTCCATTAGGTCCACTATGTCAGTGCCGTAATCTACAAAATGTGCCTATGCTCCTTCTCACCCTCAGCTTTCATTTTCATTAAAATCTGAGGACCAGGAGCTGCAGCTATTCATATATTCACTCCTCTGGAACCAGGTTTCTGAGCTCACCATATACAGTTGCAAAAAAAAGTATGTGAACCCCTTGGGATTACGTGGAGTTTTGCATGAATTGGGCATAAAATGTGCTCTGAACGTCATCTAAGTCACAACAATAGAAGAACACAGTCTGCTGAACATAATACTACACAAACATTAGATGTTGCCATGGTTTAATTGCACATAACATGTAAACATTCACAGTGCAGGGAGGAAAAAGTATGTGAGGCCCTAGCTTAATGACTTCTCCCAGAGCTAATTGGAGCCAGGAGTGAGCCAACCTTGACTCCAATCAGTGTGATGATATTGGATGTGTTGCTGACAGCTGTCCTGCCCTTAAAAAACACACACCTGTTTTGGGTTTACTGGTTTCAAGAAGCAGTGTCTGATGTGAACCATGCCTCGCAGAAAAGAGCTCTCAGAAGACCTACGATCAAGAATTGTTGACTTGCATGAAGCTGGAAAGGGTTACAAAAGTATCTCCAAAAGCCTTGATGTTCATGTGTCCACGGTAAGACAGACTGTCTACAAATGGAGAAAGTTTAGCACTGTTGCTACTCTCCCTAGGCGTGGTCGTCCTGTAAAAATGACTGCAAGAGCGCAGCGCAGAATGCTGCATGAGGTAAAGAAGAATTCCAGAGTGTCAGCTAAAGACCTACAGAAATCTCTGGCACATGCTAACATTTTTGTTGACACATCTACAATAAGGAAAACATTAAACAAGAATGGAGTACATGGGAGGACACCACGGAGGAAGCCATTGCTGTCCAAAAAGAAGATTGCAGCACGTTTGAAGTTTGCAAAAGAGCACCTGGATGTTCCACAGCAGTACTGGCAAAATATACTGTGGGCAGATGAAACCAAGATTGAGTTCTTTGGGAAGAACACACAACACTATGTGTGGAGAAAAAAAGGCACAGCACACCAACATCAAAACCTCATCCCCACTGTGAAACATGGCGGAGGGAGCATCATGGTTTGGGGCTGCTTTGCTGCCTCAGGGCCTGGACGGATTGTTGTCATTGATGGGAAAATGAATTCCAGAGTTTATCAAGACATTTTGCAGGAAAACTTACGACCATCTGTCCGCCAACTGAAGCTCCGCAGAGGATGGGTGATGCAACAGGACAATGACCCAAAGCATACAAGTCATTCAACAAATCAATGGCTGCAACAGCACAGAATACGCCTTCTGGAGTGGCCCAGTCAGAGTCCTGACCTCAACCCGATTGAAACGCTGTGGCATGACCTTAAGAGAGCGATTCACACCAGACATCCCAAGAATATTGCTACACTGAAACAGTTTTGTGAAGAGGAGTGGTCCAAAATGACTCCAGATCGTTGTGCAGGTCTGATCTGCAACTACAGGAAACGTTTGGTTGAGGTTATTGCTGCCAAAGGAGGGTCAACCAGTTATTAAGTCCAAAGGGTCACATACTTTTTCCTCTCTGCACTGTGAATGTTTACATGTTATGTGCAATTAAACCATGGCAACATCTAATGTTTGTGTAGTATTATGTTCAGCAGATTGTGTTCTTCTATTGTTGTGACTTAGATGACGTTCAGAGCACATTTTATGCCCAATTCATGCAAAACTCCACGTAATCCCAAGGGGTTCACATACTTTTTCTTGCAACTGTATATGATTTGCTGTACCTTGATTTCTGAATGCAGTTATCATGACATTATTCCATTTTTCTAGATCAGCCATTCTCAACCAGGATTTCTCTGGAGTAACTCTGTAGGTGTCCAGGGGGGGTTCCTTAACCACTTCAAGTCCGGACACTTTCACCCCCTTCCTGTCCAGGCCAATTGTCAGTTATATAGTTACCTCTCCAGCGGCCTATGTCTCCTGTTTTGCTCCACTGAAGAACTACAGTAGGGATGAGCTTTAGGTTCAGCCTGGACCCATGTTTGGACTCAACCTTGGACCTTTACCCATTTGATGGCAGACAAAAGTCACGTATAGTATCAGTATTACTACCACTGTTATACACACCAGCATCCCATTCATGCCCAGGCCAATTTTCAGCTTTCAGCACTGTCGCATTTTGAATGACAATTGCGCGGTCATGCAACACTGTACCCATATGACGATTTTAGCATTTTTTTTAACACAAATAGAGCTTTCTTTTGGTGGTATTTACCCGTTGCTGGGTGTTTTATTTTTTGCGTTATAAACAAAAAAAAGAGCACAAAATTAAAAAAAAAAAGGTTTTTCTTTGTTTCTATTGTAAAATTTTGCAAACAGGTAATTTTTCTCCTTCATTGATTTGCATTGATGAGGCTGCACTGTTAGGCAGCACTTATAGGCAGCACTGAGAGGTAGCACTGATAGGCGGCACTGATGAGGTGGCACGGATAGGCATCACTGATGGGCACTGATAGGCTGGCACTGATAGCTGGCACTGATGAGGCGGCACTGATGAGGCGGCACTGATATGCAACAATGATGGACACTGATAGGCGGCACTGATGGGCACTGATAGTTGGCACTGGCTGACAGCACTAACTAGCAGCACTGCTTGGCACTGACTGGTGGCACTGCTGGGCACTGATGGGTGGCACTGCTGGGCAGCATCCTAGGCTGGTCTTGCCATGGACACTGTGCCTGACCATTGATTTGTGCTAAAGGGGGGTGGTTTGGGTAAGATGGGAGGAGTTTTTGTTGAGAAGGGTAATTTGGAAGGGTTTTTGATAGAGGAGGGTTTTGGGGGAGTTTGTCCCAGGTGGGGGATTGAAGAAAAAGAATTGCTGCTGAGGGGGTATTGGCGGTATTTGTGCTAGGAGATGGGATTGGGGGGGGGGGGGGTGAGAATTTGTACTAGAAGGAGATTGGGGGGGATTTGTACTAAGAGGGGGGATTGGGGGGTAATTGGTGCTAGGAGAAGGGATTGGAGGGGTTGTGCTAAGAGGGAGGATTGGGTGGATTTTTGCTAGGGGGGGGGATTGGGGGGGGAATTGTTGCTAGGAGAGGGGATTGGAGGGGTTGTGCTAGGAGGGAGGATTGGGGGGATTTTTGCTAGGAGGGGGGATTGGGGGGGAATTGGTGCTAGGAGAAGGGATTGGAGGGGTTGTGCTAGGAGGGAGGATTGGGGGGATTTTTGCTAGGAAGGGGGATTGGGGGGGAATTGGTGCTAGGAGAGGAAATTGTAGGGGATGTTCTAAAAGGGAGGATTGGGTGGATTTTTGCTAGGAGGGGGGATTGGGGGGGAATTGGTGCTAGAAGGGATTGGAGGGGTTGTGCTAGGGGGGAGGATTGGGTGGATTTTTGCTAGGAGGGGGGATTGGGGGGAATTTATGCTAGGAGAAGGGATTGGAGGGGTTGTGCTAGGGGGGAGGATTGGGTGGATTTTTGCTAGGAGGGGGGATTGGGGGGGAATTGGTGCTAGGAGAAGAGATTGGAGGGGTTGTGCTAGGAGGGAGGATTGGGTGGATTTTTGCTAGGAGGGGGGATTGGGGGGGTTGTGTTAGGAGGGAGGATTAGGGGGATGTTTGCTAGGAGGGGGGATTGGGGGGAATTGGTGCAAGGGGAAGGGATTGGAGGGGTTGTGCTAGGGGGAAGGATTGGGGGGATTTTTGCTAGGAGGGGGGATTGGGGGAGAATTGGTGCTAGGAGAAGAGATTGGAGGGGTTGTGCTAGGAGGGAGGATTGGGTGGATTTTTGCTAGGAGGGGGGATTGGGGGGAATTGGTGCTATGAGAGGGGATTGGAGGGGTTGTGCTAGGAGGGAGGATTAGGGGGATTTTTGCTAGGAGGGGGGATTGGGGGGAATTGGTGCTATGAGAGGGGATTAGAGGGGTTGTGCTAGGAGGGAGGATTGGGGGGATTTTTGCTAGGAGGGGGGATTTGGGGAGGGGGTTTGTGCTAGGATGGGGGGGGGGGGGAGGTTGGAGGAGAGGATTTGTGCTAGGGTGGAAAATTTGAAGGGAAATAGGATGTGTGTTAAGAGGGATGAAGTAGAACTACAGGTGAACATTTACTTTTTTAGCGGGGGGGTCTTGCCTAGAGCACAAACTAGTCTAGCACCGGCCCTGGATGTAAGGGGGGTCTGCTTGGTACTAATGGATGTTAGCTGGTCACACATGAAGTAAGTGACTGGCCACAGGTGATACACAAAGATGGAACAAATCCTCCTGCATATGTTGTACCTGTTTATCTGCAGTCTTCTCCCCTCTACAGTCCTTCAAAGGGCAGAATTTTAAAGCTTGTCTGAGGTTTCAGAAAATGGAATGCTTTTAGAAAGGAAATGACTGCAATGTGGCTGCAAGAGATCAGCAGCACTGGAATGAAACAAAGGATGAAAAAAATGATACGAGGAAATGTTTGTATATAAAAGAAAGCCAATTGATTGTGGCAGACAGCGCTTTAGTTGTGTGTTTGATGGCGGTGGGGACATTAGACTGTAATGACTCTCCGTAGACACGTAAGCGCTCTATAAATGAGTATCATAATGTATACGGTCCGTGTCACCTCCCATGGAATGTATCAGCTATTACAAAATTGTCCGTTTCATTAGATTCAATTCATCATCACAATTTCCATCACAAAGACTTCTTCCCTTGGCTGCGACGAGAGATTTCTCACCGGCGGCGTTGTATGAACGCTCAGCGTCAGGCACGTAAAAACGCAATTATAACGACGTTCTCCCAAAGAACTGCTCGCCATGACGATTATTAAGGCGGATTTCCTGAAAACTGCTCGGGGGACTTAAAAGGTTCCAATAGGCTGCTTCATGTTTTTACAGCAGAGGTCTCCGAACAACGGCCCATGGGCCACATTTGGCCCCGTACCAGGGGCGGACTGACCATTCGGGAACTTGGTCAGTAGGGGGCCCCATGAGATGCCCCTGGTACCTTTCATAGGCTTTTTTGGGTGTGGTTTGAATGTAGGCGAGGACACAGGGGCCCCATGATCCCCTATTGCCCGGGGGGCCCCATGAGTTGTCAGTCCGCCCCTGCCCCCTACTGGATTTTATCCGGCCCGTAGAAATTGTCTATAAAAATACCCCGGCTGGCTGGCAGTGGATGCACTGGTATGTGTTTTGTAATATGGACACTGGGGGGGATTTGCTGGTTGCAAATGAAGTATGGAGGACTCTGCTTGGATGTAAGGGGGGAATCTGCTGGTTGCACATGAAGTAAGGAGGACTCTGCTTGGCACTCTTGGATGTAGGGGGGGAATCTGCTGGTCGCACATGAAGTATGGAGGACTCTGCTTGGCACTCCTGGATGTAAGGGGGCAATCTGCTGGTTGCATATGAAGTAAGGAGGACTCTGCTTGGCACTCCTGAATCTAAGGGGGGGATCTGTTTGGCACTCCTGGATGTAAGGGGGGAATCTGCTGGGTGCTCTTGGATACAAAGGAGGACTTTGCTGGTCACTCCTGGATGGTGGCTCTACAAGCCATGGCTGAATCTAGGGGGGGTGCTGGGGCAAGCTACATTCCCCCAGATTTCAGTTTTGCCCCCCCCCCCCCCCATACTAGGCTGGTATTTCCATGGACACTGTGCCTGGCCATTGATTTGTGCTAAGGGGGGGGGGGGGTGATTGGGATAAGGTGGGAGGATTTTATGCTGAGAAGGGTAATTTGGAAGGGTGGAATTTGTCCTAGGTGGGGGATTGAAGGAAAAGGATTGCTGCTGAGGGAGGATTTGTGCTAGGAAAGGAGATTGGGGGGGGGGGGGGATTTGTGAGAATTTGTACTAGAAGCAGAATTGGGGGGGGGATTTGTACTAGGAGGGGGGATGGGGGGGATTGGTGCTAGGAGGGGGGATTGGAGGGGTTGTGCTAGGAGGGAGGATTGGAGGGGTTGTGCTAGGAGGGAGGATTGGGGGTATTTTTGCTAGGAGGGGGGATTGGGTGGGTTGTGCTAGGATGGGGGGATTTGGGTGGGGAGGGAGGATTTGTGCTGGAAAGGACAATTTGGAGGAGGTTGTTCTAGGATGTGGGATTTAGGGGGATGTGTGCTGGGGGGGGGGTGTTGGGGGAGAGGATTTGAAATTTGAGGGGAAATAGGATGTGTGTTTGGAAGGGTGAAGTAGACCTGCAGGAGAACTTTTATTTTTTCTGTTGGCGGGGGGGTGGGGGGTGGTCTTGCTTAGGGCACAAACTAATCTAGTACCGGCCCTGGATGTACGGGGGGTCTGCTTGGTACTAATAGATGTAAGTGGGAGCTCTGCTGGTCACACATGAAGTAAGCGACTGGCCACAGGTGATAACCCAGAGATGGAACAAATCCTCCTACATATGTTGTACCTGTTTATCTGCAGTCTTCTTCTCTCTACAGTCATTCAAAGTGCAGAATTTTAAAAATGTTAAAGCTTGTCTGAGGGTTCAGAAAAAGGGGGTGGAGATCAGAAGTTACACTCTGCAGAGCTCAGTGAGGAGAGCTCTGAGAGCTGATTGGAGGGAAGGGACGCCCACACCTTCATACAGCACACAGGAACAGAGCTGAGGCTGTCAATCACAGGCTGTGTGCTGGAGCTCCCTCCCCTGTCACCGTTTTTCTCTGGGTGTCAGGAAAACTTGTCAAAAGTGACTCATGCTGATTGCAGATGAAGGAGGCAGCAGATAGAAATGGCACTTAGTGCTCTGGACTGAGACAAGTACGCACTATAGAGGGATGTGCTTTGTTCAGATTTCATGTCTGAGGTTTACAAACACTGTAAACGTCCCCAAACTGACACAGTAAACAGAAACGCATTTCATTCTGGTGTACAATCCCTTGAAGGACAGCTAACCCCATCTATATGCGCAATCGGGGATTAGGACTATTGCTGTACAGAAACCCGTTATGGGTTTTCCGGCCTCTACAATTTCTATACTGTACGTCACACGTTAGATGAGACTTTGTTCAGTCAGGCGCTGATTGCACACAAAGTGAATTAAATGTGAGACGCCGTTATATAAAAGCAATCTGCATACAGACTGCGGAGCCTACACACAGGAAACGAGATTACGCTGAATGAAGTCGCGTTGAGGGCGGCTCTCCGGGATATGAAGCTGAGCTGCCGGCAAACATGCAGAAAAAAAAATGATTTATTTAAAGGGCGATTCCGGGCAACAAGTAAAATCAATCAGTGAGCTGCAAATGTTATCCAGCAAATCCTGCAGCTGTGTTAACCATCACTGATTGGGGGGCGGTAACAGGGATGGCTAAATATAAGCAGATTAAACTTCAGCTTTAAAGTTGAAATTTAGATACGATTATCCTTTCCTAGTTACTTTGGTCCAGTTTGGAGGAATGTAAGTATTTATATCGCATACCCGAACAATTCCTGTGGAAGCTGCAATCCTCTCTACCACATCCCTCCTCCACCAAATCCTCTCTACCATGTCCCTCCCGACCATATCCCTCCTTACCACATCCCTCCCTACCACATCCCTCCCTACCACATCCCGCCCTACCACATCCCTCCTCCACCAAATACTCTCCACCATATCCCTCCCTACCACATCCCTCCTTACCACATCCCTCGCTACCACATCCTTCCCTACCACATCCCTCCCTACTACATCCCTCCCTACCACATCCCTCCCTACCACATCCCTCCTTACCACATCCCTCCCTACCACATCCCTCCCTACCACATCCCTCCCTACCACATCCCTCCCTACCACATCCCTCCCTACCACATCCCGCCCTACCACATCCCGCCCTACCATATCCCTCCTCCACCAAAAACTCTCCACCATATCCCTCCCTACCACATCCCTCCCTACCACATCTCTCCCTACCACATCCCTCCTCCACCAAATACTCTCCACCATATCCCTCCCTACCACATCCCTCCTTACCACATCCCTCCCTACCACATCCTTCCCTACCACATCCCTCCCTACTACATCCCTCCCTACCACATCCCTCCCTACCACATCCCTCCTTACCACATCCCTCCTCCACCAAATCCTCTCTACCATGTCCCTCCCGACCATATTCCTCCTTACCACATCCCTCCCTACCACATCCCTCCCTACCACATCCCTCCTTACCACATCCCGCCCTACCACATCCCTCCCTACCACATCCCTCTTTACCACATCCCTCCCTACCACATCCCGCCCTACCACATCCCGCCCTACCACATCCCTCCCTACCACATCCCTCCCTAGCACATCCCTCCCTACCACATCCCGCCCTACCACATCCCTCCCTACCACATCCCTCCCTACCACATCCCTCCCTACCACATCCCTCCCTACCACATCCCGCCCTACCATATCCCTCCTCCACCAAATACTCTCCACCATATCCCTCCCTACCACATCCCTCCCTACCACATCCCTCCTTACCACATCTCTCCCTACCACATCCCTCCTCCACCAAATACTCTCCACCATATCCCTCCCTACCACATCCCTCCTTACCACATCCCTCCCTACCACATCCCTCCCTACCACATCCCTCCCTACCACATCCCTCCCTACCACATCCCTCCTTACCACATCCCTCCCTACCACATCCCTCCTTACCACATCCTTCCCTACCACATCCCTCCCTACCACATCCCTCCTTACCACATCCCTCCCTACCACATCCCTCCCTACCACATCCCTCCTTACCACATCCCTCCCTACCACATCCCTCCCTACCACATCCCTCCTTACCACATCCCTCCCTACCACATCCCTCCCTACCACATCCCTCCTTACCACATCCCTCCTTACCACATCCCTCCTTTCCACATCTCTCCTTACCACATCCCTCCCTACCACATCCCTCCTTACCACATCCCCCCCTACCACATCCCTCCTTACCACATCCCTCCCTACCACATCCCTCCCTACCACATCCCTCCTTACCACATCCCTCCCTACCACATCCCTTCCCACCACATCCCTCCATACCACATCCCTTCCCACCACATCCCTCCTTACCACATCCCTTCCCACCACATCCCTCCCTACTATATCCCTCCCTACCACATCCTACTCAAGGAACCCTTGGGCTGGGCTAAAAGGCCTTTGGAAACCCACCCAAGCCCCCACCTCCATAAGGGTCAGGAAGTCTATAGCTGGCTCTCCCGGGTTGCAGGTCTGCTCCTCCCTGGCCTCCAATCCTGTCCAGGGCCTCTACATGCTGGTTACATCTGTGGTGTTTGGCTCCCATTCCTCATCTGCAACTAGGGTTCCCCCCAAACTGACTTATATATGGGTGCTGCCTCACCCGTGACATCACTGCAGGATGGCTCTGCCTAAAAGGTGCCTAACACCTGATGACACCAGACATTATTCTGATGGTTACTGATGGTACTCAAGGAATGGCATAATGGTCACATCAGATTTAGTGGACGATCCACAGCAGTCACATCTGAAAGCATAGGCAGATATCTCCCTCCAACAGTCTTTGCCTCCACCCGGGGTCATTAGTACTCACAGGACTGGGTTCTCTGTGTCACTTCCTCCATGGGACCCTCCAGGGGAATAGCCCTACTCAAGGAACACTTGGGTTGGGCTAAAAGGCCTTTGGAAACCCACCCAAGCCCCCACCTCCATAAGGGTCAGGAAGTCTATAGCCAGCTCAACTGGGTTGCAGGTCTGCTCCTCCCGGGCTGCAGGTCTGCTCCTCCCGGGTTGCAGGTCTGCTCCTCCCGGGCTGCAGGTCTGCTCCTCTCGGGTTGCAGGTCTGCTCCTCTCGGGTTGCAGGTCTGCTCCTCTCGGGTTTCAGGTCTGCTCCTCCCGGGTTGCAGGTCTGCTCCTCTCGGGTTGCAGGTCTGCTCCTCTCGGGTTGCAGGTCTGCTCCTCTCGGGTTGCAGGTCTGCTCCTCCCGGGTTGCAGGTCTGCTCCTCCCGGGCTGCAGGTCTGCTCCTCCCGGGTTGCAGGTCTGCTCCTCCCGGGTTGCAGGTCTGCTCCTCCCGGGTTGCAGGTCTGCTCCTCCCGGGTTGCAGGTCTGCTCCTCCCGGGTTGCAGGTCTGCTCCTCTCGGGTTGCAGGTCTGCTCCTCTCGGGTTGCAGGTCTGCTCCTCCCGGGTTGCAGGTCTGCTCCTCTCGGGTTGCAGGTCTGCTCCTCCCGGGTTGCAGGTCTGCTCCTCCCGGGTTGCAGGTCTGCTCCTCTCGGGTTGCAGGTCTGCTCCTCCCGGGTTGCAGGTCTGCTCCTCCCGGGTTGCAGGTCTGCTCCTCTCGGGTTGCAGGTCTGCTCCTCCCGGGTTGCAGGTCTGCTCCTCTCGGGTTGCAGGTCTGCTCCTCTCGGGTTGCAGGTCTGCTCCTCCCGGGTTGCAGGTCTGCTCCTCCCGGGTTGCAGGTCTGCTCCTCCCGGGTTGCAGGTCTGCTCCTCCCGGGTTGCAGGTCTGCTCCTCCCGGGTTGCAGGTCTGCTCCTCCCGGGTTGCAGGTCTGCTCCTCTCGGGTTTCAGGTCTGCTCCTCCCGGGTTGCAGGTCTGCTCCTCTCGGGTTGCAGGTCTGCTCCTCTCGGGTTGCAGGTCTGCTCCTCTCGGGTTGCAGGTCTGCTCCTCTCGGGTTGCAGGTCTGCTCCTCCCGGGTTGCAGGTCTGCTCCTCCAGGGTTGCAGGTCTGTCCCTCCAGGGTTGCAGGTCTGTGCCTCCCGGGTTGCAGGTCTGCTCCTCTCGGGTTGCAGGTCTGCTCCTCTCGGGTTTCAGGTCTGCTCCTCCCGGGTTGCAGGTCTGCTCCTCTCGGGTTGCAGGTCTGCTCCTACCGGGTTGCAGGTCTGCTCCTCCCTGGCCTCCAGTCCTGTCCAGGTCCTCCACATGCTGGTAACATCTGTGGTGTGTGGTGTTAGGCTCCCATTCCACATCTGCAACTAGGGTTCCCCCCAACCTGACTTATATATGGGTGCTGCCTCACCCGTGACCAGGGGTGGACTGAAAACTCATGGGGCCCCCAGGCAATAGGGGATGATGGGGCCCCCGTGTCCTCGCCCACACTCAAACCACACCCAAAAAAGCCTATTAAAGGTATCAGGAGCATCTCATGGGGCCTCCTACAGAGCCCGAATGGTCAGTCCGCCCCTACCCGTGACATCACTACAGAAAGGCTCTGCCTAAAAGGGGCCTAACACCTGATGACACCAGACATTATTCTGGTGCAGAGCCACCTGTGGTCAAACTAGCGAACTGCACCGACCTGCATGCCTGAGCAGGATGAGCTTCCTATAGCCGGCACCCGATACAGTGAGGAACCCGAGGAACATACCCAGGTCTAGGCGTGGTGTGGCCAACGTAGCAGGCAACGTGACAGGTCCACTTTAAGCCCGGCACAACCTCGTCGCACGAGATAATTGGGAAGGATTGAAGTCGCCGATAATTCCATGAAGGGCCAATTACATCCCGTTACATCTTCTTCCCGAGGAGCGGCAGCGACAGGATTTAGTCATTAAATAACACCTTGCATATTTAATGAGGAACGCATTAAAATTACATCGCCGGCAAATGTATCATTGAGAAGTGGATCCGCGGCGGCTCGGAACACGCAGCCATCCGTAATTCACCGGAAATTCCTTCACTTAAAAGGCCTTTAATCTCCCCAAAAACGATGGCACGGGCCAATTCAATCATATATAATGAGACTTGCTGGACCGCCGCCCTTACCAGCCAATCACAAGGATTTATTCCCTGGATTTAGAACTAGACGGAGTACATAGATCATTCCTAGAGGTAGGGCTGCCATGAGACATTGCCGGGGCCCCATAGAGCCACCAACAGGGGCGGACTGACCATTCCAGCACTCGGGCACGGCCTGAGGGCCCGGGGTCAGTAGGGGGGCCCGTGAAATGCCCCTGGTACCTTTTATAGGCTTTATTAGGTGTGCTTTGAGTGTGGGCAAGGACACAGGGGCCCCATGATCCCCTATTGCCCGGGGGGCCCCATGAGTTGTCAGTCCGCCCCTGGCCACCAGTATCTCCCCATACTGGCCCTAAAGAGGATTTCCCCCCCTTCCTGACCAGGCCATTGTTTGCAATACGGCGCTGCGTTACTTTGACTGACAATTGCGCGGTCATGCAGCGCCGCACTCAAATGACAATTACTTCTTGCTATTAAACATGTCCAGTAAAAAAATGTGCCCCCCCCCCCTTCCTGACCAGACTATTGTTTGCGTTACATTAACAATTGTGCGGTCATGCAACGCCGCACCCAAATTACATTTGCGTCCTTTTTTCCCACAAATAGAGTTTTCTTTCGGTGGTATTTGATCCCCTGTGCGGTTTCTATGTTTTTGCGCTATAAAAAAAAGACCAAAAATGTTGAGAAAAAAACAATATTTTGGACATTTTTGCTATTAAACATAACCAGTAAAAAAATTGCCCCCCCCCCCCTCCTGACCAGACCATTTTTTGCGTTACTGCACTGCGTCACTTTCAATGGCAATTGCGCTGTCATGCAACGCCACACCCAAATGAAATTTACGTCCTTTTTTTCCCGACGAATTGATTCCCGACGAATTTGAACCCCTGTGCGGTTTTTCCCTGTGCACGCCCCCTTACCTGGAAATGCAAAAGGTGAAAAACGGACATAGGGAACATCCGTGTGAAAGGTGCCTTGGTCTGCTTCTGCTCCTTTCCTTTTGTCCGTTTTCTTCAGTTTACATCCATTTTTCATCCATTTACATCAGTTATTTGTCCGTTTACATCCATTTTCATCTGTTTGTTGTCCGTTTACATCCATTTTTCGTCTGTTTCCATGCAAAAGGTGAAAAACGGACATAGGGAACATCCGTGTGAAAGGTGCCTTGGTCTGCTGCTGCTCCTTTCCTTTTGTCCGTTTTCTTCAGTTTACATCCATTTTTCATCCATTTACATCAGTTATTTGTCCGTTTACATCCATTTTCAACTGTTTGTTGTCCGTTTACATCCATTTTTCGTCTGTTTCCATTCAGTTTTTGTCTGTTTTACTCAGTTTACATCTGTTTTTCATCAATTTTCATCCGGTTTTCATCCATGTTTCATCCATGTTTCATCTGTTTACATCTGTTTTTTTGTCTGTTTACATCCATTCTTCATCAGTTTTCATCTGTTTTTCGTCCATTTACATCTGTTTTTTTCTGTTTACATCCATTCTTCATCGGTTTTCATCTGTTTTTCATCCATTCTTCATCAGTTTTCATCCGTTTACATCTGATTTTTGTTCGTTTACATCCATTCTTCATCAGTTTTCATCTGTTTTTCATCCATTTTTCATCCATTTTCATTTGTTTGTTGTCCATTTACATCCGTTTACATCCGTTTTTCGTCTGTTTCCATTCATTTTTTGTCTGTTTTACTCAGTTTATGTCCGTTTTTCATCTGCTTACATCCATTTTTCATCCGTTTACATCTGTTTTTTGTCTGTTTACATCCATTCTTCATCAGTTTTCATCTGTTTTTCATCCATTCTTCATCAGTTTTTTATCCATTATTTATCTGTTTACATCTGATTGTCCGTTTACATCCATTCTTCATCCACTTTTCATCCATTTTCATTTGTTTGTTGTCCATTTACATCTGTTTACATCCGTTTTTCGTCTGTTTCCATTTATTTTTTTGTCTGTTTTACTCAGTTTACATCCGTTTTTCACCTGTTTTCATCCATTTTTCATCCGTTTTCATCTGTTTTTTGTCCGTTTACATCCATTCTTCATCAATTTGCATCCGTTTTTCATCCATTTTTCATCCTTTTACATCTGTTTTTTGGTCCGTTTACATCCATTCTACATCAGTTTTCATCTGTTTTTCATCCGTTTACATCTGATTTTTTCTATTTACATCCATTTTCATCTGTTTGTTGTCCATTTACATCCGTTTACATCCATTTTTTATTTGTTTTTTGTCTGTTTTACTCAGTTTACATTCATTCTTCATCAGTGTTCATCCAGTTTTCATCAGTTTACATCTGTTTTTGTCCATTTACATCCATTTTCAGCTGTTTTTTGTCCGTTTACATCAGTTTACATCAATTTTCTGTCTGTTTACATCCATTTTTTGTCTGTTATACTCAGTTTACATCCATTTTCATCTGTTTTTCATCCATTTTTCATCAATTTACATCTGTTTTTTGTCCATTTTTCATCTGTTTACATCTGTTTTTGTCCGTTTACATCCATTTACATCCGTTTATAGTTCGTTTTTTGTCCATTCCATTTTTTCTATGGAAGTAAAATAGGGTTTTCTTCTGGATATTAACGGATGCAGACATTAACGGATGTAAACAGATGATCATCCGCTTATATCCGCTAGTCCATAGAAATACATGGGGGGCCATTTTCCGTTTACATCAGTTTACATCCATTTTCTGTCTGTTTACATCCATTTTTTGTCTGTTTTACTCAGTTTACATCCATTTTCATCTGTTTTACATCCATTTTCATCTGTTTTTCATCCATTTACATCTGTTTTTTGTCCATTTTTCATCTGTTTACATCTGTTTTTGTCTGTTTACATCCATTTACATCCGTTTATAGTTCATTTTTTGTCCATTCCATTGTTTTTTATGGAAGAAAAATAGGGTTTTTTTCTGGATGTTAACGGATGCAGACATTAACGGATGTAAACAGATGATCATCCGCTTATATCCGCTAGTCCATAGAAATACATGGGGGGCCATTTTCCATCTGTAAATGGACAGATGAAAAAACGGACATAGGGAACACCCATGTGAAAGGGGCCTTAGTCTGCTGCTGTTCCTTTCCTTTTGTCCATTTACATCCATTTTTCATCCATTTATATCCGTTTGTCTGTTTACATTTGTTTTTTATCCGTTTACATCCATTTTCATCCATTTTTTTTGTCTATTTTCATTAGTTTACATCTGTTTTTTATACATTTTTCATACGTTTTCATCTGTTTACATCCATTTTCACCAGTCTTTTTGTCCGTTTACATCTGTCTTCATCTGTTTTTCATCTGCTTACATCCTTTTTTTGTCCATTCCATTTTTTTTTAATGGAAGAAAAATAGGGTTTCATTTGGATGTTAACGGGTGTAAACAGATGATCATCCACTTATATCCGCTAGTCCATAGAAATATATAGGTGTCCGTTTTTCATCCTGAAACGGACAGATGAAAAACGTACATAGGGAACACTTGTGTGAAAGAGGCCTTAGTCTGCTACTGCTCCTTTCCTTTTGTCCGTTTACATTCATTTTCCGTCCCTTTACATCCATTTTTTAGTCTGTTTTTATCAGTTTACATCCGTTTTTCATTAGTTTTTCACCTGTTTTTCATCCATTTTTCATTTTAATCCGTTTTTTTGTCCATTTACATCCGTCTTAGTCCATTTACATCTGTTTTTCTTCCGTTTACATCCATTTTCATCCACTGCACTTACTACAATGCTTTGAGAGGAATGGAAATATCCAAAGTGTAGAGTGGAAGTCAGGCTTTCTCGGGGCATTCTAGGTAGACATTTCTTCTGGTGAATCACAAATAAAAGTGTTTCCAACGTAGAAGCAGAAAAGCACATTGGTTTAACTGTTTCCCTGTTCGGTTCCCAATTTGGTTCCCAGTTCGGTTCCCACTTTGGTTTCCTGTTCGGTTCCCTGTCTGGTTCCCAGTTTGGTTTGAAAGTTCGATTCCCTGTTTGGTTCTCACTTCGGTTCCCTGTTCAGTTCCCAGTCTGGTTTGAAAGTTTGATTCCCTGTTTGGTTCCCGCTTTGGTTTCCTGTTTGGTTCCCAGTTCGGTTCCCTGTTCGGTTCCCTGTTCGGTTCCCTGTTTGGTTTGAAAGTTCGATTCCCTGTTTGGTTCCCACTTTGATTTCCTGTTTGGTTCCCAGTTTGGTTTCCTGTTTGGTTCTCACTTTGGTTCCCTGTTCAGTTCCCAGTTTGGTTTGAAAGTTTGATTCCCTGTTTGGTTTCCACTTTGGTTTCCTGTTTGGTTCTCACTTTGGTTTCCTGTTTGGTTCCCAGTTTGGTTCCCCCTTTGGTTTCCTGTTTGGTTCCCAGTTTGGTTCCCAGTTTGGTTCCCAGTTTGGTTCCCTGTTTGGTTCCCTGTTTGGTTCCCTGTTTGGTTCCCTGTTTGGTTTCCTGTTGGGTTCCCACTTTGGTTTCCTGTTTGGTTCTCACTTTGGTTTCCTGTTTGGTTTCCTGTTTGGTTCCCTGTTTGGTTCCCAGTTTGGTTCCCTGTTTGGTTCCCTGTTTGGTTCCCTGTTTGGTTCCCTGTTGGGTTTCCTGTTGGGTTCCCACTTTGGTTTCCTGTTTGGTTTCCACTTTGGTTTCCGGTTTGGTTCCCACTTTGGTTTCTTGTTTGGTTCCCTGTTTGGTTCCCACTTTGGTTTCCTGTTTGGTTCCCAGGTTGGTTTCCTGTTTGGTTCCCACTTTGGTTTCCTGTTTGGTTCCCTTTTTGGTTTCCTGTTTGGTTCCCACTTTGGTTTCCTGTTTGGTTTCCAGTCTGGTTCCCTGTTTGGCAGGTGATTACTTGCTGGCACTCAGTGATCGCTGCGTAATACCGATGGGGGGGAGAACTGGATGTAAACAACACAGATCTCTCCCCTGTCAGCTCCTGCACGCTGCTTTGTATGGCTCTGCATAACACAGCCATACAAAGCAGTGTGTTTACAGTGGAAAACACAGACACAGCCCCCTAGTAAAACACCCATAGCACCCAGCACACAGTTAACCCTTTGATCACCCCACATGTCAACCCCTTCCTACCCAGTGCCATTATTACAGTGTCAGTGCTTTTTATTAGCACTGATTGCTGTATTGGTGTCACTGGGGATGTCAGTGACACCAAGTCCCCCCCCCCGTGTCAGAATGCCCGCCGCAGTCCCGCACGTAAACCAATTTATTTGCACGTATTATTTTTTTTTAGCAAAGACACGGAGCAGAATACATTTTGGCCTAAATTTGTGACGAAAGTTGATGTTTAAATTTTTTTTACTGGAAATGTTTTATAGCAAAAGTCAAAAATATTGTTTTTTTTCTCAAAATTGTCGGTCTTCTTTGTTTATAGCAAAACCCCTCCCCCCCAAAAAAAACGCACAGGCGATCAAATACCACCGAAAGAAAGCTCAATTTGTGGGGAAAAAAGGACGTAAAATTCATTTGGATGTGGCGTAGCACGACCACACAATTGTCAGTTAAAATAATGCAGTATCGCAAAAAATGGTCTGGTCAGGAAGGGGGGGGGGGATCCTCTGGGGGGAGGGGTTAATTTCAGAAGACCGTCATACGCTGACGCTTTTGCTGAGAAAAATGACTAGTTTTGGCCGTATTCGATCCTGAAAACGAACTTTTGAATTTCCAGTCCCTTGCAAAAGGAAAGACGGTCGACTTGCTGTTTTGAAGAGAATAGAAGCTTTTAGCTCTGCAGACGCGAATCCCCCGGATTCTGCAGACACGATTCCCCCGAATTCTGCAGACGCGATTCCCCCGGATTCTTAAGACTCAATTCCCCCGGATTCTGCAGACGCGATTCCCCCGGATTCTGCAGACGCGATTCCCCCGGATTCTGCAGACGCGATTCCCCCGGATTCTGCAGACGCGATTCCCCCGGATTCTGCAGACGCGATTCCCCCGGATTCTGCAGACGCGATTCCCCCGGATTCTTAAGACTCAATTCCCCCGGATTCTGCAGACGCGATTCCCCCGGATTCTGCAGACGCGATTCCCCCGGATTCTGCAGACGTGATTCCCCCAGATCTGCAGACGCGATTCCCCCGGATCTGCAGATGTGATTCCCCCAGATCTACAGACGCGATTCCCCCGGATTCTGCAGACGCGAATCCCCTGAATTCTGCAGACGCGATTTCCCTGTATCTGCAGATGCGATTCCCCCAGATTCTGCAGACGCGATTTCCCCTGATTCTGCAGACACGATTCCCCCGAATTCTGCAGACGCGATTCCCCCGGATTCTTAAGACTCAATTCCCCCGGATTCTGCAGACGCGATTCCCCCGGATTCTGCAGACGTGATTCCCCCAGATTCTGCAGACGCGATTCCCCCGGATCTGCAGACGTGATTCCCCCAGATCTGCAGACGCGATTCCCCCGGATCTGCAGATGTGATTCCCCCGGATCTACAGACGCGATTCCCCCGGATTCTGCAGACGCGAATCCCCTGAATTCTGCAGACGCGATTTCCCTGTATCTGCAGATGCGATTCCCCCAGATTCTGCAGACGCGATTTCCCCTGATTCTGCAGACGCGATTCCCCCGCATTCTGCAGATGTGCTTCCCCCAGATTCTGCAGACGCGATTCCCCCAGATCTGCAGACGCGATTCCCCCAGATCTGCAGATGCGATTCCCCTGAATTCTGCAGACTCGATTCCCCTGGATATGCAGACGCGATTCCCCGGATTCTGCAGACGCTATTCCCCCGAATTCTGCAGACGTGATTCCCCCAGATCTGCAGACGTGAATCCCCTGGATTCTGCGATACATAATTAGAATTTAAATACGATTAATTAGGAATGAGGTATGGGAGTTCACCATGGGGCGCTGGAAGAACGGCGGCTGGAAGTGGGGCTGTACCGCCATTAATACATTTTTTTACCAAAATAAATTTTTTTTTAGTAAAAAAGTCCAAAAATGCCGGTTTGCCCAGTTTTGCTGCGTTTTCAGCATTAGCGCTCACACACACGGAACATTTTGATAACCATAGTAACGTTAGCTGTGTAAAGTCACGTTAAAAACCAGAGTTTTTCACCGGTTTTTTTGTGTTTTTTGCATTAGTGTTTAGCGGCGTTTTATTTCGCATTTGCGTTTTTCGCTTTTTTTTTACAAGAAAATTTTTTTTTGTAACAAAGTCCAAAAACGCCGGTTTGCTGAGTTTGAATGCGTTTTGCTGCGTTTTTTCAGCGTTAGCCCTCATGCACACGGGATGTTTTGATAACGGTGGTAACGTTAGCTGTATAAAGTCATGTTAAAAACCAAAGTTTTTCAGCTTTTTTTTAGCATTTTTTGCATTAGCGTTTAGCGGCGTTTTGCTGTGTTTTTTCATGTTTCCATTTTTTTGCATTTTTTTTACCTAAAAAAATATATTTTTGGGTAAAAAAAAGTCCAAGAACTACAGTTTGCTACGATTTACTGCTTTTTGCCACGTTTTCCAGCATTGGCCCTCATGCACACGGGACGTTTTGATAACGCCGGTAACGTTAGCTGTGTAAAGTCACGTTAAAAAACAGAGTTTTTCAGCGTTATTAAGCGTTTTTGCATTAGTGTTTAGCGGCGTTTTCCCACATTTTTCCGCGTTTGTGGTTTTTTATCGTTTTATGGCTTTACCTAGGATGGACCCTGCATATACTATATCTGGTCTCCCCGGACCCCGCATTCACTATATCCCCTTTCCCCGGACCCTGCATTCACTATATCCCCTTTCCCCGGACCCTGCATTCACTATATCCGCTCTCCCCGGACCCTGCATTCACTATATCCCCTCTCCCTGGACCCCGCATTCACTATATCCCCTTTCCCCGGACCCTGCATTCACTATATCCCCTTTCCCCGGACCCTGCATTCACTATATCCGCTCTCCCCGGACCCTGCATTCACTATATCCCCTCTCCCCGGACCCTGCATTCACTATATCCCCTTTCCCCGGACCCTGCATTCACTATATCCGCTCTCCCCGGACCCTGCATTCACTATATCCCCTCTCCCTGGACCCCGCATTCACTATATCCGCTCTCCCCGGACCCCGCATTCACTATATCCGTTCTCCCCGGACCCCGCATTCACTATATCCGCTCTCCCCGGACCCCGCATTCACTATATCCGCTCTCCCCGGACCCTGCATTCACTATATCCGCTCTCCCCGGACCCTGCAGTCACTATATCTGGTCTCCCCGGACCCTGCATTCACTATATCTGCTCTCCCCGGACCCTGCATTCACTATATCTGCCCCCCCTGGACCCTGCAGTCACTATATCCGCTCTCCCCGGACCCTGCATTCACTATATCTGCTATCTCCGGACCCTGCATTCACTATATCCGCTCTCCCCGGACCCCGCATTCACTATATCTGCTCTCCCCGGACCCCGCATTCACTATATCTGGTCTCCCCGGACTCTGCATTCACTATATCCGGTCTCCCCGGACCCTGCATTCACTATATCCGCTCTCCCTGGACCCTGCATTCACTATATCCCCTCTCCCTGGACCCCGCATTCACTAGATCCCCTCTCCCTGGACCCTGCATTCACTATATCCCCTCTCCCTGGACCCCGCATTGACTATATCCCCTCTCCCTGGACCCCGCATTCACTATATCCGCTCTCGCCGGACCCTGCATTCACTATATCCCCTCTCCCCGGACCCCGCATTCACTATATCCGGTCTCCCCGGACCCTGCATTCACTATATCTGCTCTCCCCGGACCCCGCATTCACTATATCCGGTCTCCCCGGACCCTGCATTCACTATATCCGGTCTCCCCGGACCCTGCATTCACTATATCCGCTCTCCCCGGACCCTGCTTTCACTATATCCGCTCTCCCCGGACCCTGCATTCACTATATCCGCTCTCCCCGGACCCTGCATTCACTATATCCGCTCTCCCCGGACCCTGCATTCACTATATCCCCTCTCCCCAGACCCCGCATTCACTATATCCGCTCTCCCCGGACCCCGCATTCACTATATCCCCTCTCCCCGGACCCCGCATTCACTATATCCCCTCTCCCCGGACCTTGCATTCACTATATCCGCTCTCCCCACACCCTGCATTCACTATATCCCCTCTCCCCGGACCCTGCATTCACTATATCTGGTCTCCCCGGACCCCGCATTCACTATATCCGCTCTCCCCGGACCCCGCATTCACTATATCTGGTCTCCCAGGACCCTGCATTCACTATATCTGCCCCCCCTGGACCCTGCATTCACTATATCCGCTCTCCCCGGACCCTGCATTCACTATATCTGGTCTCCCAGGACCCTGCATTCACTATATCTGCTCTCCCCGGACCCTGCATTCACTATATCTGGTCTCCCTGGACCCTGCATTCACTATATCTGCTCTCCCTGGACCCTGCATTCACTATATCTGCTCTCTCTGGACCCTGCATTCACTATATCCGCTCTCACACAGTACACAGAACATGGAAATGCAATTATTTTAGTAAATATAAACTGCTAAATACCTTTTCTCACCAGCAGTTAGAGCCGTCTTGTGACTTCTCTCAGTGTCCAGCCCACCACTAGCTAAAGGTTGTAGGAGGAGTATTATTTATGCTCTAGGAGGATGCAGGACCCCTGACCCCTGTATGGACAGTGCTGATTGGCCCTGCGCTAATCACATGCACTCTCCCAAGAAAAGAAAAAAAAACCTCTCTAGCAATACACACCAAACTGAGCATGTGCATGCCTACAGTTCAGTCTGGCGATAAGAAGTGGTCGCTTGAAAAAGGGGAGGAACAGAGAAGACAGGATCAAATGGCCTTTTTACACAATGTGGAGGATTAACCCCTTAGGTTCCACAGTGAGTATACCCAGCATGCATTACTGCATCTACAGACTGATTGTACCGTTGTGGGTTTAGTAACACTTTAAGTGAACGGCACGCACCTAGGACCCGCGTAGCGCGCTAGCGTTCCCACAACACGCAAGTGTGGAGGAAGCCGGAGTCTAGCAGGCCAGGAGATAATGCTTTGCAGCGTGTTTCTTTATTAGTTTGCTGCAATCACGCCGGTGTACACAGCCAAGCAACTTCCACAAGTCATGGTTGGTATAATTATAAAATCTTTCTTTTTTTTTCCCTCCCCCCGATGGTCCTCTGCATTGCAGCTGTCCTGTGCTCACATCTCTGCCTCAGTCTGTTCAGGGCTCACCGTACGGCTCATTAAAAGCTGACCTCATCCCCGAGTCGCACATATATCACCGCTGTACCTTCACCTGCTCCTACACCGGCAGATGGCTGACCCCGAATGACCGCTCCTGACCAGATCGCGGCAAAACTTGAAACGCGCCGTGCCTTTTTTTTTACCTCTCTACAAAATGGGAAGAGTTATGTAGCAAAAAGTATAATCACGGAACTGGCCGTTCCTCTTACATGGAGCGCTCTAGGTGAGGCGCGAGTCTCTCTGCAGCTCCTTAACCTCCCTAGCGGTCTGATTATGTCAGTATTTCTGTGCTCAAAGCGGTACTTTTGTTTGCATGGAAATATGTCGGTTTTTTATTTTAGGCCTGTAATTTTTAGGAATAACTCATCATATCACGACTCGATTACTGTAACTCCCTCCTCACTGGCCTGACTCGCCACAGGCTATCCCCGCTTCAATCGATCCTGAATACGGCAGCCAGACTCCTTACCAACCGCTCCCTTTCCGCCACCCCCCTCTGCCAATCCCTCCACTGACCTCCACCTCCCTCTGCCAATCCCTCCACTGACCTCCACCCCCCTCTGCCAATCCCTCCACTGACCTCCACCCCCCTCTGCCAATCCCTCCACTGGCCTCCACTCAGTGTCCTCCATCCCTCTCTGCCAATCCCTCCACTGACCTCCACTCAGTGTCCTCCACCCCCCTCTGCCAATCCCTCCACTGGCCTCCACTCAGTGTCCTCCATCCCTCTCTGCCAGTCCCTCCACTGGTCTCCACTCAGTGTCCTCCACCCCCCTCTGCCAATCCCTCCACTGGCCTCCACTCAGTGTCCTCCATCCCTCTCTGCCAATCCCTCCACTGGTCTCCACTCAGTGTCCTCCATCCCTCTCTGCCAATCCCTCCACTGACCTCCACTCAGTGTCCTCCACCCCCCTCTGCCAATCCCTCCACTGGCCTCCACTCAGTGTCCTCCATCCCTCTCTGCCAATCCCTCCACTGGTCTCCACTCAGTGTCCTCCACCCCCCTCTGCCAATCCCTCCACTGGCCTCCACTCAGTGTCCTCCATCCCCCTCTGCCAATCCCTCCATCTCCGCCACCCCCCTCTGCCAATCCCTCCACTGGCTTCCGATTGCCCAACGGATCAAATTCAAAATCCTAACACTGACGTACAAAGCCGTCCACCATACTGCCCCGAACTACATCACCGACCTAATATCCAAGTACCGCCCAACACGCACACTCCGCTCCTCACAAGACCTCCTTCTCTCTAGTTCCCTGGTCTCCTCCTCCCATGCCTGCCTCCAGGACTTCTCCAGGGCATCACCCATACTCTGGAACTTCCTACCCCAATCCATCAGACTATCATCTACTCTCCTCTCCTTTAGGCGCACCCTGAAAACCCACCTCTTCAGGGAAGCCTACCCCACCGTCTGCTAATTCCCGACCTTCTCCACTCCTCCTACCACCCCATCCCCCACAGCTATCTCCTCCTGTGCCACCATCCCCTCCCTCCTAGATTGTAAGCTCCAAGGAGCAGAGCCTTCATACCCCTCGTGTATTGAATTGTATTGTTACTGTACTGTCGCATGTTCTGTCTCCCATTTAAATGTACAGCGCTGAGCGAACTATTGGCGCTTTATAAATCCATAATAATAATAATAACTCACTGAAATCTGTCCAAACAAGAGTCTAGTAAACATCCCGGGGATGATAAAATTTGAAACACAAAATCATAAATTATAATATAAAAAATAATCATAAAAAATAATAATAAATTTAATTCAATAATATAATCAAACCAAAAACACTGAAATGTGTAATAGAGCGCCAAGTTCCCACATCGCTGAGCAAAGTCGCAGATTCGTTTTCAGTGTCTGATGAGGAATTTCCCCCACCAATCATTATCACTCAATTCTGCAAGTGGTTCTGATTTACTATCGCTGTTCTCTAGCCGGTCTAGAACCGCTTTTGACCTAAAGGGACGCTTTTTGGACGCCATGGACGTTTCTCAGTTTCCAGGCAGAAAGAACAGTAACAATGCAGGCAGGGCGCCGGACAAAGCACTCGGGACAAAATGTATGTGAAATGGTTTGATACAGGAAAGTAATACTATGTGATTTTAGTGTATTTAGTGAATGTCACTTTTTAAAGTTTTTAAATCTCCCGCCAGTTCCGTCCCCCGTACGTCCCGACGTTGCAGGGAACGGAACCTGGAAGACAGATGCCGGCATCCGCCGTAGAAGATTACAGGGGACACTGCAGGGGGGACATTGCGGGAGCGCAGGACAAGGTAAGTGAAACTGGGAATCCCGGAGCAACGCTGCATGGTAATCCCGAGTGTAGCTCGGGGGGGGGGGGGGGGGTTACCGCTTTTGGCACTAATAATTAACCCCGAGCTACACTCGACAACAGGGGCGGACTGACCATTCAAGGACTCGGGCACTGCCCGAGGGCCCGGGGTCAGTAGGGGGCCCCATAAAATGCCCCTGGTACCTTTTATAGGCTTTTTTGGGTGTGCTTTGAGTGTGGGCGAGAACACGGGGGCCCCATGATCCCCTATTGCCCGGGGGCCCCATGAGTTGTCAGTACGCCCAGGGACAGACTGACAACTCATGGGGCTCCCGGGAAATATGGGATCATGGGGCCCCTGTGTCCTTGCCCACACCCAAAAAAGACTATGAAAAAGGTACCAGGGGCATCTCATGGGGCCCGCTCGGCAATACCGCCAGGGAGGTTAATACTGTAGATAATTAGGGATGAGCAGAGGGATTTCGGTGAAATTGATTTCGCCATCACTGAAGCCAGGAGCGGACTGACCATTCGGGTGCTCGGGCACTGCCCGGGGGCCCGGGGTCAGTAGGGGGCCCCATGAGATGTCCCTGGTACCTTTCATAGGCTTTTTGGGTGTGGTTTGAGTGTGGGTGAGGACACGGGAGCCCCAGGATCCCCTATTGCCCGGGGGCCCTATGAGTTGTCAGTCCGCCCAGGGGCAAACTGACAACTCATGGGGCTCCCGGGAAATAGGGGATCATGGGGCCCCTGTGTCCTTGCCCACACCCAAAAAAGCCTATGAAAAAGGTACCAGGGGCATCTCATGGGGCCTGCTACTGACCCCGGGCCCTCGGGCAGTGCCCAAGTGCGTGAATGGTCAGTCCGCCTCTGAGTCCGCCCCTGACTGAAGCGGACACTCTCAATTTTCATTCATTGAGTTGCTTGGGTAACATTTGATTCAATTCAATTCTTTATTTGGATGGTGTGTTTCTTTTACGTAGCGTGGATTTTGTGGCCTTTGGATAACTTAATTTAGGTATCGCTCGCATTATTTCATGCATTACAGCAGTGTGCGGAAACCCCAAATCCCAACAAAACTTTCTGGAAAAATGAAAACTCGCTGCTTTTCTCATCCCTATACCTTTCATGCAGAGGCGTCCCTAGGGTTGGTGTCACCCGGTGCGATAACACATGGTGACAGCCCCCTCCGGCGATCCCCGTAGAATGGATCGGATCTGCGGATTGAGCATAATGGATTGGACTCCGATCCATTATGCTCCCCAATCTGCAGATCCGATCGATCCTGCGGGGATCGTCGGCATGCAACCTATATGGGGTGACACCGGACCCGCTCCACAAAAAAGGTAAGTTGTAAAGCAAGCCGACGATCCCCTCAGGATGGATGGGATCTGCGGATTGGGGAACATAATGGATCAGAGTCCGATCCATTATGCTCAATCTGGAGATCCGAACCATCCTGCGGGGATCGTCGGCTTTCTTTACAACTTACTTTTTCGTGGAACGGATCCGGTGTCACCCCATGCGGTAGGTGTCACCCGGTGCGGTGTGCACCCTCCCGCACCTGCCTAGGGACGCCCCTGCTTTCATGTCACATGGAGCTCCCTATGTGAGGCACGAGGCTCCAAGCTGCTTCCTAATATTAGAATTATCCTGAGGATTCAACCTCTAGCCCCTTCCTGGTCAGAAAAAGGGAACACTGGCTAGTGTTCTGGAGAGCTTGTCCAACGGGCAGGGCCGTGGATATGGGGGTACCACCAGTCCTCCTGTACGGGGCCCTGGCAGCTGGGTGAACTGTATGTGAGCAGGGAGAGTGATCAGCACAGCGGGGGGGGGGGGGGGGGCGGCAATTACTGGAACCCATCCCCTGTATGGCTCTCTCTGCAGCAGCTGGAAACCAGCCGGAGGGAGAGGGAAGAAGCCAGCTTTCAGCTGCTGCAGAGAGGGCAATACAGGGAAACAGTTGCAGTGATTGCCCCACCCTGGTGCACCTTTCACCCTCTCTGTACACCATACATTTCCCCCTTCTGCCCCCACCCCTGTAATGTTGCCGGCTTTCCTCCTCTCATTCCCATAGGCTGCATACAATAGGATCCTTCAGAATGGAGAGTTGGGGAAGGGTCTGGTAAATATGTCACATTTACTAGCCCTTCTTTTTTCCCCTGAATGAACACAATGAACGATTGGTACCAATCAATCGCTGTGTGCATTCATAATTGAAGCATTGTAAACTGTGTTTTTGGTGGGAAGAGGGGGGGGCTTGTTAGGTTGGCTGTATGGGGCCCCGTGGTTTGGGGGGCCCTGTCAGGTTGGCTGTATGTGGCCCTGTGGTTTCTAACAGCAGCCCTGCCAAAGGGTGCTATTGCAAAGGACTATTACTTCTGAACTGATTTAGTCCACAGTAACAAGCCTGTACCTGAGGAGCTCAGCCCTGCAACTACTACTACTACTAAAGGGACTTTGCTCACTCCCAAATTAGTTGTTGTTACACTTGAATGAGAAGTTTGTGGCGCTACACACCTTTAATCCTTAAAAAGTCACTCTAAGCTGTAGTCCAGTGGCTTTGCCTAGGTTGAGATGATGTCATCAGCCTGCAGGCAGCATAAGGATTTCCTCAGTCTCCTCTCTGCCATGGATCAGACTGTACAGAACATTTTTCATATTAGGATCTGCTGGGCAGCCAATCTGGGCCCAGAGAAGAAAGGATCCTACACCCAGGCTTCCAAATAAAGAGACCATAATTCATGTTCGGTGCAGGGGCGGACTGACAACTCATGGGGCCCCCGGGCAATAGGGGATCATGGGGCCCCTGTGTCCTCACCAACACCCAAAAAAGCCTATGAAAAAGCCAATGAAAGGTACCAGGGGCATCTCCTGGGGCCCCCTACTGACCCCGGGCCCTCGGGCAGTGCCCGAGTGTTCGAATGGTCAGTCCGCCCCTGGTTCAGTGTTCATTCTGAGTAGAGGGAATCCTCCTTCTGAAAACCCAGGTAAAGAGGTCATTCTTCATACTGAAATTGGGAATTGGGAGTCCACTCTGAGAGAATCCTCAGACAGATAGATAGATAGATAGATAGATAGATAGATAGATAGATAGATAGATAGATAGACAGATAGATAGATAGATAGATTTGTCATATTGGAATCTGTTGGACAGCCTGTCCAGACCCAGACTAGAGAGGACCCTCCACTTGAGCACCCAGATAAAGAGATCATCCTTCATTTGGGATCCATCAGGTGGCTAGTTTGGGCCTGGACCAGAGAGATTCCTCTACCCTATCGCCCACATAAAAAGATCACCCTTCATATCTGTTGGGATGCCAGTCTAGCCTTCCACAGGAGGAATCCTCCACCTGAGCAGCCAGGTAAAGATGGGTTGAACTGGGAGGCCAGTCTCAGTGAAGAGAATAATCTACCTAAGCATCCAAATAAAGTGGTCATTCTTCATTATGGGATCTGCTGGGCAGGCAGTCTGAGCCCAAAGCAGAAAGAATCCTCCACTTGAGCACCCAGATAAAGAGGTCATCTTTCATGGTCATCTTTCATATTGGGATTAGTCGGAAGGCCAGTCTGGACCTGAAACAGAGAATCCTCAGGCAGAGCACCCTGATAAAGAGGCCATTTTTCAAATTAGGATTTGTCAGATGGCCAGTCTGGGTCTGGAGCACAGAGAATTCTCCATCTGAGCCCACAGATAAAGACATCATACTTCATAACAGGCTCAATAGGGTGATCAGTCTGGGTCCAGAGGTGAGAGAATCCTCCACCCAAATAAAGTGGTCATTCTTCATATCAGGATCTGTTGGGTGGCCAGTCTGGGCCTGGAGCAGAAAGAATCCTTCACTGGGGCACCCAGATAAAGAGGTCATCCTTCATACTGGAATCTGTTGGGAGGTCAGTCTGAGCCTGAAACAGAGAGAATCCTCCACCTGAGCACCTAGATAGAGAGGTTATTCTTCATATTTGAATCTGTTGGGCCACCAGTCTGGACCTGGAGCAGAAAGAATCCTCCACCCGAGTACCCAGATAAAGAGATTATCCTTCATAATTGGTTCAACTGGGAGGCCAGTCTGAGCCCACAGTGGAGAGAATCATTCACCTAAGCATCCAAATAAAGTGATCATTCTTCATTACAGGATCTGTTGGGCAGCTAGTCTGGGCCTACAGCAGAAAGAATCCTCCACCTGAGCACCCAGATCAGAGGTCATCCTTCATATTGGGATTAGTTGAAAGGTTTTTCTGGGAATGAAACAGAGGGATTCCGCAGACAGAGCACCCTGAAAAAGAGGCCATTCTTCATATCAGGATCTGATGGGTGGCCAGTCTGGGAGTGGAGCACAGAGAATCCTCCACCTGAGCACCCAGATAAATAGATCATACTTCATAACAGGCTCAATAGAGTGGTAAGTCTGGATCTGGAGGTGAGAGAATCCTGCTCCCGAGAACCCAGATAAAGAGGTCATCCTTCATACTGAGATTCATTGGGAGGCCATTCTGAGCCTGAAACAGAGAGAATCCTCCACCTGAGCACCTAGATAGAGGTAATTTGTCATATCTGAATCTGTTGGGCAGCTATTCGAGGCCTAGAGTAGAGAGAACCCTCCACTTGAGCACCCAGATAAAGAGATCACCTTTCATTTGGGATCCTATTCTGGGCCTGGACCAGAGAGAATCCGCTACCCTAGCAATTGCATAAAACGATCACAATTTAAATAAGCAGCTGTTGGGAGGACAGTCTAGGCCCCAAAAAAAGAGAATCCTCCACCTGAGCACCTAGATAGAGAGGTCATTCTTCATATCAGGATCTGTTGGGCAGCCAGTCTGGGCTTGAAGCAGACAGAATCATCCTTCATAATGGGTTCAACTGAGAGGACAGTCTGGGCGCACAGTGGGGAGAATCATCCACCTAGGAATCCAAATAAAGTGGTCATTCCTCATTATGGGATCTGTTGGGAATGCCAGTGTGGGCCCACAGCAGAAAGAATCCTCCACCAGAGCACCCTAATAAAGAGGTCATTCTTCATATTGGGATCCACTGGGTGGCCAGTCTGGGCCCAGAGCAAAGAGAATCCTCTACCTGAGCACCAAGAAAAAATTGGTCATTCTTTATAACAGGATACAGTGCCTTGAAAAAGTATTCATACCCCTTGAAATATTCCACATGTTGTCATGTTACAACCAAAAATATAAATGTGTTTTATTGGGATTTGATGTGCTAGACCAACACAACGTGGCACATAATTGTGAAGTGGAAGGAAAGTGATAAATGGTCTTCCAAATCTTTTACAAATAAATCTGTGAAAAGTGTTGAGTGCATTTGTATTCAGCCCCCCGGAGTCAATACTTTGTAGGACCCCCTTTTGCTGCAATTACAGCTGCAAGTCTTTTTGGGGATGTCGCTACCAGCTTTGCACATCTAGAGAGGGACATTTCTGCCCATTTTTCTTTGCACAATCGCTCAAGCTCTGTCAGATTGGATGGAGAGCATCTGGGAACAGCAGTTTTCAAGTCTTGCCACAGATTCTCCATTGGATTTCGGTCTGGACTGTGACTGGGCCATTCTAACACATGAATATGCTTTGATCTGAACCATTCCATTGTAGCTCTGGCTGGATGTTTCGGGTTGTTGTCCTGCTGGAAAGTGAACCTCCGCCCCGGTCTCAGGTCTTTTGCAGACTCTAACAGGTTGTCTTCTAAGATTGCCCTGTATTTGGCTCCATCCATCTTCCCATCAACTCTGACCAGCTTCCCTGTCCCTGCTGAAGAAAAGCATCCCCACAACATGATGCTGCCACCACCATGTTTCACAGTGTGGATGGTGTGTTCAGGGTGATGTGCAATGTTAGTTTTCCGCCACACATAGCGTTTTGCTTTTAAGCCAAAATAGTTCAAATTTGGTCTCATCTGACCAGAGCACCTTCTCCAAATGTTTGCTGTACTCCCCCACATGGCTTCTCACAAACGGCAAACGGGACTTCTTATGGCTTTCTTCTAACAATGGCTTTCTTCTTGTCACTCTTCTATAAAGGCCAGATTTGTGGAGTGCACGACTAATAGTTGTCCTGAGGACAGATTCCCCCACCTGAGCTGTGGATCTCTGCAGCTCCTCCAGAGTTCCCATGGGCCTCTTGGCTTCTTCTCTGATGAATGCTCTCCTTGCCCGGCCTGTCAGTTTAGGTGGACGGCCATGTCTTGGTAAGTTTGCAGTTGTGCTGTACTCTTTCCATTTTCGGATGATGGATTGAACAGTGCTCTGTGAGATGGTGAAAACTTGGAATAGTTTTATAACCCATCCCTGCTTTAAACTTCTCCACAACTTTATCCCTGACCTGCCCGGTGTGTTCCTTGGCCTTCATGATGCTGTTTGTTCCTTAATGTTCTCTAACAAACCTCTGAGGGCTTCACAGAACAGCTGGATTTATACTGAGATTAAATGACACACAGGTCTTGTTAAATGGGCAGCACAGTGGCTAAAGGGTTAGTAGTACTAGGGTCGTTGGTTCGAATCCCAGCCACGGCACCACCTGCCTGGAGTTTGCAAGTTCTCCATGTGCCTGCGTGGGTAGGGGCAGACTGACAACTTATGGGGCCCCCGGGCAATCGGGGATCATGGGGCCCCTGTGTCCTTACCCAAACTCAAAAAAGCCTATGAAAAAGGTACCAGGGGCATCTCATGGGGCCCCATACTGACCCCGGGCCCTCGGGCAGTGCCCGAGTTTCCAAATGGTCAGTCGGCCCCTGCCTGTGGGATCTCCTTAGACGTTAGAAACAACTGTAGTAGACACTGCTACTACACCTCTACTACAGTGATCTCCACTAGCTTCAGGGTCCCGTGCTGAGTGGCTGCCCTGCTGAATTGTGAACACATGACAAGGGTAGAAGATACACCTTCCAACCTAACCCAACCTGCTAGGCCCTCGGGCAGTGCCCAAGTTTCCAAATGGTCAGTCCACTCCTGTGCGTGGGTTTCCTCTGACAAGACATGGTGGCAGGTTAATGGGCTCCTATCTAAATTGACCCTAGTATGTGTATGTAAGCTAGGGACCTTAGATTGTACACCCCTTGAGGGTTAGGGACCTTAGATTGTACGCCCCTTGAGGGTTAGGGACCTTAGATTGTACGCCCCTTGAGGGTTAGGGACCTTAGATTGTACGCCCCTTGAGGGTTAGGGACCTTAGATCGTACACCCCTTGAGGATTAGGGACCTTAGATTGTACTCCCCTTGAGGGTTAGGGACCTTAGATTGTATGCCCCTTGAGGGTTAGGGACCTTAGATTGTACACCCCTTGAGGGTTAGGGACTTTAGATTGTATGCCCCTTGAGGGTTAGGGACCTTAGATTGTACACCCCTTGAGGGTTAGGGACCTTAGATTGTATGCCCCTTGAGGGTTAGGGACCTTAGATTGTACACCCCTTGAGGGTTAGGGACCTTAGATTGTACACCCCTTGAGGGTTAGGGACTGATGTGAATGTACAATATATATATGTAAAGCGCTGCGTGAATTGATGGTGCTATATAAGTACCTGTAATAAATAAATAGGTGGACTCTATTTACTAATTAGGTGACTTCTGAAGGCAATTGGTTCCACTGGACTTTAGTTAGGGATATCAGAGTAAAGGGGGCTGAATACAAATGCACGCCACACTTTTCAGATATTTATTTGTAAAAGATTTTGAAAACCATTTATCATTTTCCTTCCACTTCACAATTATGTGCCACTTTGTGTTGGTCTATCTCATCAAATCCCAATTAAATAAATTTACGTTTTTGGTTCTAACATGACAAAATGTGGACCATTTCAAGGGGTATGAATACTTTTTCATGGCACTGTGTGTTGTTTGGCCAGTCCGGGTCTGGAACAGAGAGAATCCTCCACCCGAGCACCCAGATAAAGAGGTCATTCTTCATACTGAGATCTGTTATTCTTCAGGAAACACAACATCAAGCAAAAGAAATAGTATCTGTAAAAAGGGACATGTCTATTAACAAAACAAATGTACATCGCCGGCACCAATAAAAAAATATATAGGTAATGAATCACTTTCAGAAGAGGACAAGAAAACAAAACTGCAGCAATGAAGAAAGAACTAGGCGACTTCATTTAAAACGTGAAATCAGTGTTCATCTAGGGGACAGATGAGAAAATATTGCCAAGATACGGGGCATTTATCTTCAAGATATAGAGAGGAAGAGAAGGCAGCTGGCTCCCATTTCCACAGCTCAGCGAGAAAGTAAAGTGACGATCCAAACAAAACAGAACCAGGGAACTCCACGGACATTAAAGCGGAACTCCGGCCTTCCCTTCAGTCTTGTACAGGCTTCTCTCCTGTGCTGAAAATTGTGAGATGTCTGTGTATGGCCGGAGACCATTCGTATTACTTCCAGTCCTAACGACGCAACCAGAACAGAGAAGAAAAGCGAGGATGTCACCAGAACAGTTGTCCCATCAGGAGATCTTTCCTCTATTTCTGGTCTGATGACAACTATAAACGTATGAGTTTCTCATCACCGTCTGTCCAAATACATTGAGTTAGCACAGCATGGTGGCTAAATGGTTAGCACTTCCACTTGGTAATACTCGGGGCGTCGGTTCAAATCCCAGCAACAGCACCACCTGCCTGGAGTTTTCATGTTCTCCCTGTGACTGTGTGGGTTTCCTCCAGGTACTCTGGTTACCTCCCACACTCCAAAGACATGCTGGTAGGTGGATTGGCCCTAGTATACAGTTGTGTTCAAAATAATACTTTCGGCAGGAGATCCGTCAGCCAATTACATTGTGCCTGTCCCTTTTTCGTCACCTGTCGCCTCGGAACCTCAGCAGAATCCTTCGCTGGTGACCGGTGAGCCCACCTGTGTTATCATTGACCAGTCCGGGGGGTTAGGTCACCGGCGTGCTGGGTGGAGAGAACTTCGGATGTTTCTTAATGCCGGACATTACTTTTCAGGTAAGGACTGTCTGAGATTTTCCAAGACTGAGCAGGTTCATGGTTAAAGGGTAAGTTCACCTTTTCAGAGAAAATAAAAAGGCAAACTAACTTCAATTAGCCCGGTCTTCCCTTTGGACCCTACTGCACATAGCCGCCATGATGCCCCATGCTGCCAATATAAATATATTTTGAAATATATTGAATATGGCCAAAATTGTAGCATTTCAAATACAGTTGTGTTCAAAATAATATTAGTCAGACATCACTAACCGGATCAGTCGCTGTTTTTGGTAGAAATTATATTTCAGATCCAGATCCAGGAGAATGAACACGAAGCCGCTCCCAGTTTGCCAGAGTCATGGAATGCTGCCGAAAAGTTGTCAGTTACTTTACAAGCGCGCCGGCGGCCATTACAATTCATTACGGAGCTCTGCACAAGCTCCGCTCTCCAGCAGACGTTACCTCTCCTGCTGCACTGTTTGTTAATTGTGACTGATAACTTCGTACCGATACAATGTAAGCAGTGAGAAGGCGGATGATTCATTATAGAAGGGAGAGCGCAGCACGGCGAGGAATATCCCACCGCCCAGCCCCGGCCTCAGCTTAAAGGGATAGTACACAGAGAGAGATCTGCACTCACTATATCTGGTCTCCCTGGACCCTACATTCACTATATCCGCTCTCCCCGGACCCTGCATTCACTATATTTGGTCTCCCCAGACCCCGCATTCACTATATCCGCTCTCCCCGGACCCCGCATTCACTATATCCGCTCTCCCCGGACCCCGCATTCACTATATCCGCTCTCCCCGGACCCCGCATTCACTATATCCGCTCTCCCCAGACCCCGCATTCACTATATCCACTCTCCCCGGACCCCGCATTCACTATATCCGCTCTCCCCAGACCCTGCATTCACTATATCCGCTCTCCCCAGACCCTGCATTCACTATATCCGCTCTCCCCAGACCCTGCATTCACTATATCCGCTCTCCCCAGACCCTGCATTCACTATATTTGGTCTCCCCAGACCCTGCATTCACTATATCCGCTCTCCCCGGACCCTGCATTCACTATATCTGGTCTCCCCGGACCCCGCATTCACTATATCCGCTCTCCCCAGACCCAGCATTCACTATATCTGGTCTCCCCGGACCCCGCATTCACTATATCCGGTCCCCCCGGACCCCGCATTCACTATATTTGGTCTCCCCAGACCCTGCATTCACTATATCCTCTCTCCATGGACCCCGCATTCACTATATCTGGTCTCCCCGGACCCTGCATTCACTATATCTGCTCTCCCCGGACCCCGCATTCACTATATCTGGTCTCCCCGGACCCTGCATTCACTATATCCGCTCTCCCCGGACCCTGCATTCACTATATCTGCTCTCCCCGGACCCCACATTCACTATATCCGCTCTCCCCGGACCCTGCATTCACTATATCCTCTCTCCCTGGACCCCGCATTCACTATATCCGCTCTCCCCGGACCCTGCATTCACTATATCCGCTCTCCCCGGACCCTGCATTCACTATATCCGCTCTCCCCGGACCCTGCATTCACTATATCCGCTCTCCCCGGACCCTGCATTCACTATATCCGCTCTCCCCGGACCCCGCATTCACTATATCCGCTCTCCCCGGACCCTGCATTCACTATATCCGCTCTCCCCGGACCCTGCATTCACTATATCCGCTCTCCTCGGACCCTGCATTCACTATATCTGGTCTCCCCGGACCCTGCATTCACTATATCCGCTCTCCCCGGACCCCGCATTCACTATATCTGGTCTCCTGCAGTATGCAGAACATGGAAATGCAATTATTTTAGTAAATATAAACTTCTAAATCCCTTTTCTCATCAGCAGTATATAGCACACTTGTGACTTCTAGCAGTGTCCACCAGAGCACTGGTTACATATCGTAGGAGGAGTTTTCTTTCTGCTCTAGTAGGATGCAGAACCCCTGACCTCTGTCTGGACAGTGCTGATTGGCCCTGTGCTGAGCACATGCACTCTCCCAAGAAAAAAAAAAAAACCTCTCTAGCAATACACACCAAACTGAGCATGTGCAGAGTGACTCCACACAATATGTCTTATCAGGTGATAAGAGGGGGACACAGGAAGAAGGGGAGGATCAGAGAAGACAGGATTGAACAACCTTTCACAATGTGGAGGATTAACCCCTTAGGTCCCACAGTGAGTATAACCAGCATGCTTTGCTGCATCTACAGACTGATTGTACTGTTGGGGGCCCTCCAAGGCTGATATTCTGTTTTGTTGGGAGGTGCTGAGGCTTAAAGAGTAACTCCAATTTTGTTGAGTAAAAAAACCCCCATTCCCCTCTGCAGGGATTTTAACAGACCTTTTCTTAGGCCCCTTTCACACGGGCGTTCTGTTTTTTTTCATCAGTTCTGTCACGTTTTTTCAAAGAAAAAAATGGATCAGTTCAGTTTTTTTTTTCTTTTCTTATTTTTTTGATGGTTGAACTGGATGGAGTTTTGTGGGTTTTTTTCAGCCAGACTAACTATGTAACTACATCTGTTTTTTGTCTGTTTCGTTTTTTTTAACGGAAGAAAAATAGGGTTTTCTTCCGTTCAAAAAACGGATGTTTATGGATGCGGACATTAAAGGATATAAACAGATCCCCTGCAGTCAGCAACAATAGACCCCCCCCCCAGAAACAATAGACTTCCTGCAAAAATAAAAAAATAACACCCCCCCAGCAACAATAGACCCCTGCCAGGAACAATAGATCTCCCAGTGCCCAGCATCAATAAGCCCTCCAGCAGCCAGCAACAGTAGACTTCTAGTTTAACAGTAGATCCCTGCTAGCAACAGTAGACCCCCCCTCCACAACAAAATATTCCCTCAGTAACATAAGACCCCTCAGCAGCAATAGATCCCCAGCCAGCAACAATAGACCCCCCACAACAAAATACCACCTCAGGAAGGAACCTTAGACCCCCACCAGAAACAATAGATCTCCGAGCACCCAGCATCAATAATTCCTCCAACAGCCAGTAACAGTAGACCTCTACTTTAACAGTAGATCCCTGCTAGCAACAGTAGACCCCCCCACAACAAAATATTCCCTCAGTAACATAAGACCCCTCAGCAGCAATAGATCCCCAGCCAGCAACAACAGACCCCCAACAACAAAATACCACCTCAGGAAGGAACCTTAGACCCCCACCAGAAACAATAGATCTCCGAGCACCCAGCATCAATAATTCCTCCAACAGCCAGTAACAGTAGATCTCTACTTTAACAGTAGATCCCTACTAGCAACAATAGACCCCCTCAGCAGCAATATATCTCCAGACAGCAACATTAGACCCCCAAGCAACAATAGACCCCCACAACAAAATACCCTCTCAGTAACATAAGATCCCACCAGCAGCAATAGATCCCCCACTAGAAACAATAGATCCCCCTTGCAGCAATAGCTCCTCCACTAGCAACAATAGATTCCCCACAGCAAATACTTCCCCCCAGCGGCAATAGATCCCCCAGTAGCCAGCAACAATAGACCCTCCAGCACACCCCCAGCACCCCTTGCCATTACACACATTCAGTGCGGGAGGTCCTGGAACTGCGTACCTCCACATACCCGCTGAAACAGTCCTGATGAGGAGACACCAGAAATGGGAGAATTAGGGGTTAAAGTATATGAGGAGACCCTGGGGGAAAGCCCAGTATGGGGCCCAATGATATATAATGGTGGTCCATTATATTCCTACTCTTTCTAATTCCATGTTTTTATGGTTTTTAACTGATTTGCACATGGAAATGCCAGAAATGACCTGTTTATCTATCGGGTTAAGGCCACCCACCTCGTCACAAGGGTCCTCACACAGACTTGAAGGGCTAAAAGAGGAGATGGGGCGTGTCTGTCCCGGTCTGTTATAAGAGGGGGCGTGTCTGTCCTGGTCTGTTATAAGAAGGGGCGTGTCTGTCCTGGTCTGTTATAAGAGGGTGTGTGTCTGTCCTGGTCTGTTATAAGAGGGGGCGTGTCTGTCAAGGTCTGTTATAAAGGGGCGTGTCTGTCAAGGTCTGTTATAAAAGGGCGTGTCTGTCCTGGTCTGTTATAAGAGGGGTGTGTCTGTCAAGGTCTATTATAAGAGGGGGCGTGTCTGTCAAGGCCTGTTATAAAGGGGCGTGTCTGTCCTGGTCTGTTATAAGAGGGGGCGTGTCTGTCAAGGTCTGTTATAAGAGGGGGTTGTCTGTCCTGGTCTGTTATAAGAGGGGGAGTGTCTGTCCTGGTCTGTTATAAGAGGGGGCGTGTCTGTCAAGGTCTGTTATGAGAGGGGGCGTGTCTGTCCTGGTCTGTTGTAAGAGGGGGAGTGTCTGTCCTGGTCTGTTATAAGAGGGGAAGTGTCTGTCCTGGTCTGTTATAAGAGGGGGAGTGTTTGTCCTGGTCTGTTATAGGAGGGGGCGTGTCTGTCAAGGTCTGTTAGGAGAGGGGGCGTGTCTATCCAGGTCTGTTATAAGACGGGGCGTGTCTATCCAGGTCTGTTATAAGAGGGGGTTGTCTGTCCAGTTCTGTTATAAGAGGGGGCGTGTCTGTCCAGGTCTGTTATAAGAAGGGGGCGTGTCTGACCAGGTCTGTTATAAGAGGGGTCGTGTCTGCCCAGGTGTGTTGTAAGTGGGGGCGTGTCTGACAGGGTCTGTTATAAGAGGGGGCGTGTCTGTCCTGGTCTGTTATAAGAGGGGGCATGTGTGACCAGGTCTGTTATAAGGGGGGTGTGTCTATGCAGGTCTGTTATAAGAGGGGGCGTGTCTGTCCTGGTCTGGTATAAGTGGGGATGTGTCTGACCAGGTCTGTTATAAGAGGGGGCATGTCTGACCAGGTCTGTTATAAAAGGGGGCGTGTCTGCCCAGGTCTATTATAAGAGGGGGCGTGTCTATCCAGGTCTGTTATAAGATGGGGTGTGTCTGTCCTGGTCTGGCATAAGTGGGGATGTGTCTGACCAAGTCTGTTATAAGAGGGGGCGTGTCTGACAAGTTCTGTTATAAGAGGGGGCGTGTCTGACCAGGTGTTTTATAAGAGGGGGCGTGTCTGACCAGGTCTGTTATAAGAGGGGGCGTGTCTGACTAGGTCTGTTATAAGAGGGGGCGTGTCTGACCAGGTGTTTTATAAGAGGGGGCGTGTCTGACCAGGTCTGTTATAAGAGGGGGCGTGTCTGACCAGGTCTGTTATAAGAGGGGGTGTGTCTGACCAGGTCTGTTATAAGAGGGGGCGTGTCTGACCAGGTGTTTTATAAGAGGGGCGTGTCTATCCAGGTCTGTTATAAGAGGGGGCGTGTCTGTCCAGGTCTGTTATAAGAGGGGGCGTGTCTGCCCAGGTCTGTTGTAAGTGGGGGCGTGTCTGACCAGGTCTGTTACAAGAGGGGGCGTGTCTATCCAGGTCTGTTATAAGTGGGGGCGTGTCTGACCAGGTCTGTTATAAGAGGGGGCGTGTCTGACCAGGTCTGTTATAAGAGGGGGCGTGTCTGACCAGGTCTGTTATAAGAGGGGGCGTGTCTGACCAGGTCTGTTATAAGAGGGGGCGTGTCTGTCTAGGTCTGTTATAAGAGGGGGCGTGTCTGACCAGGTCTGTTATAAGAGGGGGCGTGTCTGTCTAGGTCTGTTATAAGAGGGGGCGTGTCTGACCAGGTGTTTTATAAGAGGGGGCGTGTCTGACCAGGTCTGTTACAAGAGGGGGCATGTCTATCCAGGTCTGTTATAAGTGGGGGCGTGTCTATCCAGGTCTGTTATAAGTGGGGGCGTGTCTGACCAGGTCTGTTATAAGAGGGGGCGTGTCTGCCAGGGTCTGTTATAAGCGGGGGCGTGTCTGACCAGGTCTGTTGGACTATAGAACTCTGTGGGCAGTGTGGTACCTATCAGACTTCAAAGTCGTATTTAGACACGTCTACTATACCAGGAAAGTGGAGGAAACACTAAGAACATGGAGATTGTCCGTTACACATCTGACGGCATTTTCTAAAGCAAACGTTCCTTCGGCCTGAATGTGCTGATCACAGGTTTGCTGGAAGGTATAAAATGACATGAATATCCTCATGAGGGGTGAATTGTTTGGCAGAACTTCAGGTGAGCATGACGCGGGTTTCTGCAGGGAAGGTGGCCCCAGCAACATCAGAGTGAACTGCGATCCACATCGGTGATCTGCATCACTGCATAGAAACATACAATCAGAAGATCGGCTACCTACCGTCCAAGGAGAGCCAGTCATGCTGGGAGGAAGGCAGCGTTGGAAGAGCTCTGGCCTTATACTCAAACACCACAGAATTGGAGATGATCTGGTTGTTGAAGGCAACCTGAAGAGTGACCAGCCCAGTGTCATGTGCTGCAAGACAGGAAGGGATACAGATTATCATTTAACGAGCAACTCCAGCCAAACCACTCCATGTATGATTGAAAAGCTTACATTTGAACCTACCAAGCCAGAGCAATGTATATAGCAGGGGTCTCCAAACTTTCTAAACAAAGGGCCAGCATACTGTTTTCCAGACTTAAGGGGTGAGGGGAAGACTGTGTCCTGTGTAGAAAATGTCCTGGTGTCATTTGGAGTAAACCATGCCTCGTCTTTGGTGTCAGTGGGAGGAAATGTGCCCTATCATTGGTGTCAATAGAAGGGATTCTGCCCTATCGCTGGTGTCATTTGAAGGAATAGTGTCCCATCTTTCATGTCAGGTGCAAGAATTAGGTCCCTTCGATGGTGACAGTGGAGGAATAGTGCCCTCTCATTGGTATCAGTGAAGGAATAGTGCCCCATCATTGGTATTATTCGAAGGAACGGTGCCCTATCAGTTGTGCCAGTGGGAGGAATAGTGCCCTATAATTGCTATGAGTAGAGGAATTCTGCCCCATCATTGGTATCAGTGGGAGGAATAGTGCCCCATCATTGGTGTCAGTGGGAGGAATAGTGCCCCATCATTGGTGTCAGTGGGAGGAATAGCGCCCCATCATTGTATCAGTGGGAGGAATAGTGCCCCATCATTGGTATCAGTGGGAGGAATAGTGCCCCATCATTGTATCAGTGGGAGGAATAGTGCCCCATCATTGGTGTCAATGGGAGGAATAGTGCCCCATCATTGGTGTCAGTGGGAGGAATAGTGCCCCATCATAGTGCCCCATCATTGGTATCAGTGGGAGGAATAGTGCCCCATCATTGGTATCAGTGGGAGGAACAGTGCCCCATCATTGGTGTCAGTGGAGGAATAGTGCCCCATCATTGGTATCAGTAGGAGGAATAGTGCCCCATCATTGGTATCAGTATGAGGAATAGTGCCCCATCATTGGTATCAGTGGGAGGAATAGTGCCCCATCATTGGTATCAGTGGGAGGAGTAGTGCCCCATCATTGGTGTCACTAGGAGGAATAGTGCCCCATCATTGGTATCAGTGGGAGGAATAGTGCCCCATCATTGGTGTCAGTGGGAGGAATAGTGCCCCATCATTGGTATTAGTCGAAGGAATAGTGCTCTATCATATGTGCCAGTGGGAGGAATAGTGCCCCCTCATTGGTATTAGTAGGAGGAATAATGACCCATCATTGGTGTCAGTGGGAGGAATAGTGCCCCATCATTGGTATCAGTAGGAGGAATAGTGCCCCATCATTGGTGTCAGTGGGAGGAATAGTGCCCCATCATTGGTATCAGTGGGAGGAATAGTGCCCCATCATTGGTGTCAGTGGGAGGAATAGTGCCCAATCATTGGTGTCGGTTGGAGGAATAGTGTCCCATCATTGGTATCAGAGAGAGGAATAGTGCCCCATCATTGGTATCAGTAGGAGGAATAGTGCCCCATCATTGGTGTCAGTGGGAGGAATAGTGCCCCATCATTGGTATCAGTGGGAGGAATAGTGCCCCATCATTGGTGTCAGTGGGAGGAATAGTGCCCCATCATTGGTATCAATGGAGGAACAGTGCCCCAACATTGGTATCAATGGGAGGAATAGTGTCCCATCATTGGTATCAGTGGAGGAAAAGTGACCCATCATTGGTGTCAGTGGGAGGAATAGTGCCCCATCATTGGTATCAGTGGGAGGAATAGTGCCCCATCATTGGTATCAGTGGGAGGAATAGTGCCCCATCATTGGTGTCAGTGGGAGGAATAGTGCCCCATCATTGGTATCAGTGGGAGGAATAGTGCCCCATCATTGGTATCAGTGGGAGGAATAGTACCCCATCATTGGTGTCAGTGGAGGAATAGTTCCCCATCATTGGTATTAGTCAGAGGAATAGTGCCCTATCATATGTGCCACTGGGAGGAATAGTGCCCCATTATTGGTATCAGTGGGAGGAATAGTGCCCCATCATTGGTGTCAGTGGAGGAATAGTGCCCCATCATTGGTATTAGTAGGAGGAATAGTACCCCATCATTGGTATCAGTGGGAGGAATAGTGCCCCATTGTTTATATTAGTGCCCCAATGGTAAGATAAAGGCAAGAAAAAGGCTGTTTCCGGCCCCTGGGCTGTAGTTTGGAGACCACTGGTATATATTCTTGGGAGCTTTGGATGGGTGGGTGATTACAAGATGTTATACATTACTTTACAATGTACAGTATATACATCATCCCTGCGTAGTATAATGGAGGTAGATCATCTGCACTGCCTTGTGTAGCTATAACACAACATCCTCAACTGGGAGAAACAGTTCACTAAATGAACCAATAAAGGGGTCTAAGGATGACCCTATCTGTTCACTTATGGAACTGCAGAGCGCAGCTGCCCCCCTCCATTCATTTTTCCTGCAGTAAGGGCACATGAAGCTGCTGTATAGTCTGCAATGCCCTGAGTGAACGAGTAAGGGGGCCAACAGACCCCTTTGCTAACCGAACACACTGCCGGCAGATTGTGAATATCCACCAGGCAAGGCAAATCTCCACCTCCACCTTGTCAGTACAATGAAATTGACAAGATTCACTCATCAGTAACCAACAGAAATTATGTCAAGAGTTGAAAATGTGGGAAAAGGTGGAGTTGGGGTTTCAATAAATCTCTCATAAAAGATTTTTTTACGAGGCATTATCCATAGGAGTGGATGGCAAATTCTTTCATCTTCGGGCCTCATGGCTGGTGCAGCAATCAAACTGCATTTGGGGCACCATATATCTCCGCTGAATGTAGTGATGCATGATGGTACTTGTGCTGTTTGTTCCATCCTTAGCTACAACGAACACGTAATTACCATCCATAATTTATTCTGCTAATGTAAAAATAGCATTTTCATCCTTCTGCCCCAAGATTTACAACCACTATTACCACCGCTAAATGTTCCAGTACTTTCCTAAAAAGCAAATTAGTTTATGTAGAAATATTAATACCCATTTTGGATTGCTAGTGATGAGGATTGAGTGGTCTATGAAAAATAAATGTAGCCAATGTGATTTGGAGATCTGGATTGTGGCCAAGTCAAGTTGGATGATCTAGCCAGGTTCTTCAAGAGCATATACATATAAAAACACCTTGGTTCCCCCTATCCATGTTCCTTGCTACTCTCTAACCCCAAATACATTACATGGCCAAAAGCTTGTGGACACCTGACCATCATACCTACTGCCATCATATCTACTGTATATGAGCTTGTTGGACAGCCTGTTTCAAATCCATGGCCATTAATACTGAATTGCCCCTATCCCATTTGTAACTTTAACAGCCTCTACTCTTCTGGGAAAGCTTTCCACAAGATTTTGGAGAGTGTCTGTGGGAATTTGTGTCCATTTAGCCAAGAGAACATTTGCGAGATAAGGTACTTATGTTGGATCAAAAGATCAGGCTCACAATCAGAGTTCCACCTCATTCCAAAGGTGTTCAGTAGGGTTGATGTCAGGGCTCTGTCCATTTTCCCCACACCAAACTCATCAAACCATGTCCAGGGACGAACTGACAGCTCATGGGGCCCCTAGGGCAATAAGGGATTATGGGCCCCCTGTGTCCTTGCCCAAACTCAAAAAAGCCTATGAAAAAGGTACCAGGGGCATCTCATGGGGCCCCCTATTGACCCCGGGCCCTCGGGCAGTGCCCGAGTTTCCAAATGGTCAGTCCGCCCTTGACCATGTCTTTATGGAGCTGACTTTGTACACAAGGGCGCAGTAATGATGGAACAGAAGGATTCCTCCGTAAACTGTTGTGACAAGGCTGGAAGAGCACAATTGTCTAAAACTTCTTTTCAAGGAAACACCTGGACTAAAGTATTTGGAGGTATATCCACATACCTAAGGCTCTATAGGTAGGTGTGATAAATAAGTGTCCAGAAATGAAGGCTAAATGGGTAATGAAAAGGACACTGGAATACTCACCTTTTCAGGCTTTTCAGGCTTCTACTGTCTAGTGGGCCATTGGTACCTGCCATGGTCATGCCTCACATTAAGACATAGAGGTGACTGTCTTATCTGGAACTCAGGGAGGCATGGGATAGGGTGGCATTGAGGCCTGAGTGTCCATACTGGATACTCCATACTCAGCCAAATGAATAACATAAAGGATACTAGAATACTTACTTTTTCAGACTTCCACTACCTAGTGGGCCATTGGTTTCTACCATAGTATGGTCACCTATTAAGACAATAGAAGTGGCATGTCTCATTCCATGGAGGCATGGAGCGTGGTGGCATTGAGACCTGAATGCCCATACTGTGCACACCTTTCTCAGACAATTGAATAATATAAAGGACAGTAGAATACTTACCTTTTCAGGCTTCTACTACCTATTGGGCCACTGGGTCCTTTCTGCTAGAGTAGTGCCACCCATTAAGACAATAGTTGTGGTTGTCTCATCCAGCACTCATGGAGTTACAGAGTGGGGTGGCAATGATGCTGGAATTCTCATACTGAACATGCCATCCTCAGCTATAAAGGACGCTAGAATATTCACCTTTTTCAGACTTCCACTACCAAGTGAGACATTGGTTTCCACCATGGTAAGGCAACAAATTAAGACAACAGAGGAGGCTGTCTGTTCCGGCACTCATGGAGACATGGAGTGGGGTGGCATTGAGGCTGGAAAGCCCATACTGGAGACTTAGTCCTCATTTAAACTCAGTAATGCTGAACCTGGTGAAACCACAAGGTCAGTGTTACTGATCTCCCTGCTGACTGCTGTACCTGCCACCTAAAAAAGAATTAGCGCAGGGCAGGCATGACTAGGCCCAGAGTGGGAAGGAAGACGTGTGAGGGTTAATGATAGTATTAGGGTTGGTAAAGGATAGCTGGGGGATCTGGTTGGTAGAGGGAGAGTGTAGGTGGGGTCTTCTGCACCTTAGGGTGGGGTGTCCTGGTGAGGGGCGTCAGTTGGAGCTGGACGTAGGAGAGAGAGCTTCCTTCCCGCCCTCCCTGTTTGGTGAGTGTTGTGTTCCTCCCGGGGGGGGGGTATTTCGGTTCCTGGGCGGTGGTTGGTCTTTGGAGGCGGTTCTTATCTTGGAGGTACAAAAATGGTGTGGGACCCATCGTTGGTATGGTGTGCCCAGGAACATTCCAGTTAACCAAGGTTTAACTGGAAGGTGGTGGTGCTGCACTGCGGGCGGTATGGTTGTCTCCGAGCTGGTTGGTTGCGGCTGGAGGCCTAGTGTAATATGGTTGTCCGCAGGTGCATTTCGGATCGTTTTGGGGGTGCCTTCAAAGACCAACGACAACTCTTTATGTTCTGTTATAAGGAATGGTTGATGTGTTTAAACTTGATTTGTTAATAAAAGGCCGTGCTGGCCATTTTACTCCAAAATTGGTGTTATGTTTTCTTTAAGTATAGTAAGTAAAGGGGATTGGTATGGAAGGGTAATGGTGGTGTAGTGGGGTCTGGATGAACCTATCTCGGGTGCACTAGTCATGCTCCTGGCAAGTCCCTTGTTGCTGCTTTTGTTCAGGAAACCACATCACCACCAGGTAGGATCTGTGTATCCTGGCTGCTAAGGCTCCTTTCATTTTTTGGTCCTGCAAATGTGATCCTTGACACATACCAGAACTCTGCAACACCCATCTCGCCCATGCAGGAGAGATTACAACACCTTGCTGTTAATGCACTATGCCTCTGATCTTAGCAACAAGAAGCGCACCAACCTTGTGCATTACCTCAGTAACCAAAATTTATTAAATGAAGGAATGGTACTCACAAACAGCGAATAAAAACAGACTGAAATGGGACCCTCCCAAATGGGTTGGGCTGGGGAGGGTCCCATTTCAGTCTGTGGGCATAAATGGGAGCATGCACTCTCAGTCCAGTCAGCTCTGAGGAAGAAGGCTTGACCTTCGAAACGCGTCAGCTGGACTGAGTACCTTTACCCATGATGGGATTCGCGCTGGCCTCTTGCCTTTGAAGTCCCTGGGTGGACTTACATGCCTGTTTTTATTCGCTGTTTGTGAGTACCATTCCTTCATTTAATAAATTTTGGTTACTGAGGTAATGCGCAAGGTTGGTGCGCTTCTTGTTGTTTCACTTCACAGTTTGTTCGGGCTTCCCCAGCCTTGGTTTGGAGCTGCACGACTTTGGATACTCCGGTGGTTGCTTCTCTGGAGGTTTTAATTCCATCTACTCACCACCGGCCTGGGTCCCGGAGCGCAGGAGAAATCGCTTTGTGTTTTATCCTCTGATCTTAGCGCCAGTACAGGCGTTCTATGAGTTCTTCTGAAACTGATGGAGATGCGATGGGGATTTCATATCAGCGGTACATTACCAATGATCACACCACAGGTATTGATCCAACTCGCTCCATCGAGAGCGACAGATTGTAGGATCATTTATAGAGAATTTCCCATCACTGTATGGCCAAAAGCTACATTTGCTATTGTTTCTAAATGTATTTTTTTTTCTATTTATTACATAGATAAAAATAAAAAGATGGCAAAAAATACAGCTTGTATGGATTGGGTGGAAATAGAAAAATGTGTAAAGTGTCATTTTTAGCGGTTTCTTTGCCTTCTCAGTCACATGACGCAGCGCATATCCCATCATTATAAAATGAGATCAAATGCATTGAAATTTTTAGGTGAACACAAAACAAGCCTTTGTTTTTCCCTAATGATATTGATAGCCTGCTAATGAGCCTCTATTAGCCGTATGACTGACTTGCTGACGGAAAATGTCCCTTCCTCTACGTAAAAGCTCCAAGTAAGCGGGGACTTTAGACACATTAGCAATTAGGATTGGCAATATGTCAGGTTGCGTTATCTCACATTAGCTCATCACCAGTAAAATAAAAGCAAGCAGTTTACTAAACAGATGTCTTTTCCTTTGTGTCCGGCCTGGAAATGTATTTACAGGTGATATTTACTGAAACAGCAAAACCTAACAATAGGTGAGCCGGGAACAAGGCATTGTGGGATAGACTTTGCTGTACTGCATTGTCAGGTGATAGATAATACTGGAAACAATGTAAATGCAGAGTTGGCGCATCTTCGCCGTCACATGACTGATGCGTGAAGCACAGGTTGGAAACTACTATTGGTTCATAGGGCCATGTTTTTCCTCAGTTTTGCTATGCTGAGAAGAAAGATTTACCGTATCTTTCACTCCATAAGGCGCACCTAGGTTTTAGAGGAGAAAAACAAGAAAAAAAAATATTCTGAACCAATGGACTGCAGACATAGAACAGGAGATGACCAGAGACTGCAGGCATAGTACAGGAGATGACCAGAGACTGCGGACACAGTACAGGAGATGACCAGAGACTGCGGACATACTACAGGAGATGACCAGAGACTGCGGACATAGTACAGGAGATGACCAGAGACTGCAGATGTACTACAGGAGATGACCAGAGACTGCGGATGTACTACAGGAGATGACCAGAGTCTATGGACATAGTACAGGAGATGACCAGAGACTGCAGACATAGTACAGGAGATGACCAGAGACTGCAGACATAGTACAGGAGATGACCAGAGACTGCGGACATAGTACAGGAGATGACCAGAGACTGCGGATGTACTACAGGAGATGACCAAAGAATGTGGAAATAGTACAGGAGATGACCAGAGACTGCAGACATACTACAGGAGATGACCAGAGACTGCGGACATAGTACAGGAGATGACCAGAGACTGCAGACATAGTACAGGAGATGCCCAGAGACTGCAGACATAGTACAGGAGATGCCCAGAGACTGCAGATGTACTACAGGAGATGACCAGAGACTGCGGATGTACTACAGGAGATGACCAGAGTCTATGGACATAGTACAGGAGATGACCAGAGACTGCAGACATAGTACAGGAGATGACCAGAGACTGCAGACATAGTACAGGAGATGACCAGAGACTGCGGACATAGTACAGGAGATGACCAGAGACTGCGGATGTACTACAGGAGATGACCAAAGAATGTGGAAATAGTACAGGAGATGACCAGAGACTGCAGACATACTACAGGAGATGACCAGAGACTGCGGACATAGTACAGGAGATGACCAGAGACTGCAGACATACTACAGGAGATGACCAGAGACCATGGACACAGTACAAGAGATGACCAGAGACTGCGGACATAGTACAGGAGATGACCAGAGACTGCGGACACAGTACAGGAGATGACCAGAGACTGCGCACATAGTACTGGAGATGACCAGAGACTGCGGATACAGTACAGGAGATGACCAGAGACTGCGGACGTACTACAGGAGATGACCAGAGACTGCGGACATATTACAGGAGATGACCAGAGACTGCAGCCATAGTACAGGAGATGACCAGAGACTGCGGACCTTTGGAGAGCGGGTACCCGAATTTGACAAGTACCCGCTCCCACTTCCACTGGTTCGGAAGCGGAAGTTGTCCTCCCTCCCTCCACGTAGTCTGCTGGGTCCTGGGACAGGTCCCAGAAAACTATGTGGCCATTCACGAAGCGCAACGCTTCTCGCGCATGCGCAGTGGGCACCTGGCTGTGAAGCCGCAAGCTGTCACAGACGGGTGCCCACACTATAGATGTCAGGGAGAGAAGATGGCCGGTGAAACCAGCGGTGATAAGGACACCACTGAACTGGGGAGCAGGTAGGACCAAGGAGCAAGTTCTGCTGCACAGAAGAGCTGAGCGACTGGCCTGGTATTCTAACACAACAGCGGCGGCGATGGGGGGAATACCGGACCGGTGGCTCCATGACGCACAGACATTTCCCCCCATTTTTGGACAAAAAAGGGCATCTTATGGAGCAAAAAATACGATACTTACTATGCACATGTAGCACCCTCTTAGTTAGCTAGGGGAGGTAGCTGATTATTTTTTTAGCTAGAAAGGCTGAGTAGCAGCCTGGGCAATAGTCAGCTGGGTCAAGCTCAGGTCAGGACTGAGAGGCTCTGCAGATTAGTTCCTTGATACCTCCCCCTGCTCTAGAATCTTGAAGATTCTAGAAGCAGTGTGCAGGGGTGAGGAGGGGCTGGTCTTCACTTTTAGGGGATCCTGACCAATCCCTAAGCAGGAGGCCTGGCATGGGGTTGGGAAAGCCCTTAAAAGTCATTGAGCCTGCTCAGTAGCAGGAGAGTTCAGAAGAAAGATGTGAGGAAACTGAGATGCAGGAGCCTGGGAGGGGGCTCAGTGGAAAGAGACCTACCTACAGGCAGGGCACTGGAAAGGAGAATCGCTCAGCCTCACCAGCTGCCCAGAGTGAGGACCACCTGTAGAGCCAAGAAAAGAGCCAGCCCAGTGGAAGGCCTGAAGGCAGCCACCTACCTAAATCTGCTCACAGGACTGAGACTGACCAAGTATTCATACACCCCCTGGGTCAGCTAAGGGAAAAAGAGCACTCTGGTGGGAAACCATATTAGATCCTTACCTGGGATTGTTTCATTTTAAGTGGTAGGCACTGGATTCCCTTTCCCAGGGGTTCCCCCCTCAAGCAGCTGGATAAGAAGAGGATTATCTATGGTCTGGGATGGTACACCAGGAAATGCTGGAGAGCTCTCCAAGAAGATTTCCTGCTATGTAAAGACTTGTACATACAGTGGGGCAAAAAAGTATTTAGTCAGCCACCAATTGTGCAAGTTCTCCCACTTACAAAGATGAGAGAGGCCTGTAATTGGCATCAGCTATGAGAGACAAATTGAGAAAACAAATCCAGACAATCACATTGGCTGATTTGGAAAGAATTTATTTGCAAATTATGGTGGAAAATAAGTATTTGGTCAATATGAAAAGTTCATCTCAATACTTTGTTATATATCCTTTGTTGGCAATGACAGAGGTCAGACGTTTCCTGGAAGTCTTCACAAGGTTGGCACACACTGTTGCTGGTATGTTGGCCCATCCTCCATGCAGATCTCCTCTAGAGCAGTGATGTTTTGGGGCTGTCGCTGGGCAACACGGACTTTCAACTCCCTCCAAAGGTTTTCTATGGGGTTGAGATCTGGAGGCTGGCTAGGCCGCTCCAGGACCTTGAAATGCTTCTTGCGAAGCCACTCCTTCGTTGCCCGGGCGGTATGTTTGGGATCATTGTCATGTTGGAAGACCCAGCCACGTTTCATCTTCAATGCCCTTGCTGATGGAAGGAGGTTTGCACTCAAAATCTCACAATACATGGCCCCATTCATTCTGTCCTGTACATGGATCTGTCGTCCTGGTCCCTTTGCGGAGAAACAGCCCCAAAGCATGCGTGGAGCCCCAGATCGAGGGAGATTATCAGTGGTCTTGTATGTCTTCCATTTTCTAATTATTGCTCCCACGGTTGATTTGTTCACACCAAGCTGCTTTCCTATTGCAGATTCAGTCTTCCCAGCCTGGTGCAGGTCTACAATTTTGTTTCTGGTGTCCTTCAACAGCTCTTTGGTCTTCACCATAGTGGAGTTTGGAGTGTGACCGTTTGAGGTTGTGGACAGGTGTCTTTTATACTGATAACAAGTTCAAACAGGTGCCATTGATACAGGTAATGAGTGCAGGACAGAGGAGCCTCTTAAAGAAGAAGGTACAGGTCTGTGAGAGCCAGAAATCTTGCTTGTTTGTAGGTGACCAAATACTTATTTTCCACCATAATTTGCAAATAAATTCTTTCCAGATCAGCCAATGTGATTGTCTGGATTTGTTTTCTCATTTTGTCTCTCATAGTTGAGGTCTCCCTATGATGCCAATTACAGGCCTCTCTCATCTTTGTAAGTGGGAGAACTTGCACAATTGGTGGTGACTAAATACTTTTTTGCCCCACTGTAGTTGCTAAGGAGTTTATCCTCAGTTGCATTTCCATTGGGCATCCAATACACCCCTTAGCCAATCCTAGTTTATCACCCTTAATAAGACATAAAACCAAGCTCAAGGACTGTTTTCTGGCTCTGAGTGCAAATCTGTGGAAGATGCGTGTTGCCTGGCAGTGCAGGACTATAGGGGGACGCTAATCTTCAGCAACTCCTACAGGGGTAGTGTTACACACAAGTGTTTTTCATGGGGTTGACTATTAGGCTTTGTACATAATCTAATATGTCAGGATGTCAGGTAAATGCCCCATGATGCCCCCCTGCTTAGGCAAATACCAAGGGAGGTTCATTCAGCACCAGGGGCAAGGATGTGTAACGGCACCCCTCCCCCACTGCTAACGTATGGCATAGAATGGGTGTACAGCCCTGTGCCCATTCCCTACCATCTTTCTCCTGTTGCCCATGGTTGAAATGAGATGTGCAATGAACATGCATGGCCAATTGCTTGCTTTCTAGTGGCTAGAAGGTAGTTTGCACATGCATGGTGTTTTGAGTGTCAGTTGTGGGTGGGCAAGGTGGAGAGTGAGCATGTTGGAGCAACGTGTGACAGCAGTACCTGTCAGAGCAGCGCCCGTTGCTTGCCAGTCACTGATCTGGAGCTTGTGTTGAGTGGTGCTCCTACCACTGCCCTCTGGGCACATAGCCCTCCTGCCCACCCCTTGTCCCAGCCGAGCATCAGATTCTGAGATGACATGATGAAAACAGAGACATGAATGATAATTTATTATAAGTTCTGATCGTATCTTAACTATTGATCAGAATCCACTTCCCTGTTTGTGTCACCAATTAAATACATTGTTGACCATAGATTGAATATTTCCATTGGAAGAAAATAATTCAATCATTGATTGAAACGTGTATGGCCACCATAATATTTCCAAAATGTGCTAACACTTTCCTGCTCAATCCAAATCTAGAAAAATGTTTTGGCTGGAGATCCACATGTAGCACCCTTCTAGATCGCTAGGGGGAGCTAGATTCGAAATTATTAGTCAGAGGCTGAGTAGCAGCCTGTGGTAATAGTAAGAGGGAGGTCAAAGTCAGGTCAGAACTGTGAGGCTCTGCAGACCAACTCTCTCTGGGACTTCCCCCTGCTCTAGAGTTTTGGAAAAAAGTCTAGAAGCAGTGGGAGGGGGTGAGGAGTGGCTGGTCTGCACCATTGAGGGATCCTGAGCAATCCTCAACAGGGAGCTTGGTATGGGGTCAAGACAGCCCTTTAGAGTGACAGAGTCTGCTCAGCAGCAGGAGAGTTTGGGTGGAAGATGGAGAAGGAAGGTTCGGATGGAAGATGGAGAAGGGGAGTTCGGGTGGAAGATGGAGAAGGAGAGTTCAGGTGGAAGATGGAGAAGGAGAGTTCAGGTGGAAGTTGGAAAAGGAGAGTTCAGGCAGAAGATGGAGGAGAGTTCAGGTGGAAGATGGAGAAGGAGAATTTGGGTGGAAGATGGAGAAGGAGAGTTCAGGTAGAAGATGGAGAAGGAGAGTTCGGGTGGAAGATGGAGAAGGAGAGTTTGAGTAGAAGATGGAGAAGGAGAGTTCAGGTGGAAGATAGAGAAGGAGAGTTCAGGTGGAAGATGGAGAAGGAGAGTTCGGGTAGAAGATGGAGAAGGAGAGTTTGAGTAGAAGTGTCAGAGCCTGGAATCGAACCTGGGCCTTCTGCGGTGAGAGACAGTGTTTCTTCTCGCTGAGCCACCTGGAATGCTGGACAGCTCCCTTGACAATTCTTTGGATGATCCTGCCTTTGCCCTGTTTTGTCTTGAACCTTGAACTCCTTGCTCCTCCCATGAACTTCCTATAAAAGCCATGTCTCTGCACTTCCTGGTTGCCAGATTATTGTGCCTTACCAGCCAATATCCTGCTTACTGTTCCTGCTGCTGTCTTCATCTACGTTACCGACCTTTGGCTTGCTACTGACTACGATTCTGCCTCATCCTATCTACTACCATTGGTGACCGACCCCTTGGCTTGTGACTGACTCCGCTTCTGTTTAATCCCTGAACTGTTTGATCCGCTTTTGGTTTCCAGCCTACTCATTCCCTGGTGGGGTGATCCTGAGACCTGTGACCTGGCATTCACACGCAGCCAAATCCATCTCCACCATTAGGAGCTCTGGGGAAGACCGGTGGATGCTTAGACCCCGCACCTCAGGTGAGCCTGCGTCATTCCCAGGGTGGGCCGCTGGTGTACCAATCCTGCTGGTTTCAGGTAAGCCTTACAACTGCTGTAGCAACTGGTCTCTGAACCTGACCTTATATCGTGACAGAATAATCTGGCCAACTGCGTCAAAGTAATCCCTCCATGGCCAGATTATTCTGTCACGATATAAGGTCAGGTTCAGAGACCAGTTGCTACAGCAGTTGTAAGGCTTACCTGAAACCAGCAGGATTGGTACACCAGCGGCCCACCCTGGGAATGACGCAGGCTCACCTGAGGTGCGGGGTCTAAGCATCCACCGGTCTTCCCCAGAGCTCCTAATGGTGGAGATGGATTTGGCTGCGTGTGAATGCCAGGTCACAGGTCTCAGGATCACCCCACCAGGGAATGAGTAGGCTGGAAACCAAAAGCGGATCAAACAGTTCAGGGATTAAACAGAAGCGGAGTCAGTCACAAGCCAAGGGGTCGGTCACCAATGGTAGTAGATAGGATGAGGCAGAATCGTAGTCAGTAGCAAGCCAAAGGTCGGTAACGTAGATGAAGACAGCAGCAGGAACAGTAAGCAGGATATTGGCTGGTAAGGCACAATAATCTGCTTACTGTTCCTGCTGCTGTCTTCATCTACGTTACCGACCTTTGGCTTGCTACTGACTACGATTCTGCCTCATCCTATCTACTACCATTGGTGACCGACCCCTTGGCTTGTGACTGACTCCGCTTCTGTTTAATCCCTGAACTGTTTGATCCGCTTTTGGTTTCCAGCCTACTCATTCTGCCGTGGGAGCGATCCTGTCTCAGCGAAGTGGTGAAAAGATGCAGCTTCATCCTTGTGCCTTCTTCTCCCGTTTGATGTCCTCAGCCGAAAGAAATTACTACATTGGGAATAAAGAGCTACTGGCAATTAAGGAAGCCTTTTCTGAATGGAGGCATCTGCTAGAAGGAGCTAATCATCCTGTAACTGTTCTCACAGACCATAAAAATCTGGAATTTATTCGTTCGGCCAAGAGATTGTCTTCTAGACAAGCTCGTTGGTCTCTATTCTTTTCCAGATTTAATTTTGTTATATCATATCGACCGGGATCGAGGAATGGTAAGGCCGATGCCTTATCAAGGATGTTGTCCGAGCCTCTCCTGGAGGGCAACTCCGAATATTCCATCCTAACACAAAAGAACTTCCTAGGGGCCACAAGTGCAAAGACGTTCTTGAGTCTTCTCAAAGAGGGGTATGAGAATGACCCACTTCTCAATGATCCTCCTAGGGACATGAACCTGGTGTACAAAAATGGCTTTTGGGTTCAAGGACATCATCTTTATGTACCTGAATCTGTTCGGGTGGAAGTTCTCAAGTTGGTTCATGATTCCAAACTTGCTGGGCATTTTGGAGTTACTAAGACCGAAGAACTGTTGTCACGTTCCTTTTGGTGGCCGGGGTACAAGAAGGATGTCAAACGCTATGTGGCCTCATGCTTGACCTGTGCACGCAATAAAACTCCCCGAGCCTCTCCTTTGGGGTTGCTTCAGCCACTCCCTGTTCCATCGAGACCATGGGGGTCTATTTCTATGGATTTTGTGGTAGATTTACCTCCCTCAAAAGAAATGACCACCATTTTGGTGGTGGTTGACCGTCTCACAAAGATGGCCCATTTTGTTCCAGTGAAGGGGGTGCCCACTGCTGAACAGACTGCAGAACTAATGGTTCGAGAAGTATTTAAACTGCATGGAATCCCTGATGATGTGGTGTCTGACAGAGGTGTGCAGTTTACTTCAAAATTTTGGAAAAGCTTTTGCTCAGCCTTGGGTGTTACAATTAATCTGTCCTCTGCTTTTCATCCCCAGTCTAATGGTCAGACTGAGAGAACTAATCAAACAATGGAGCAGTATCTTCGATGCTTTGTCACTTATCTTCAGGATGACTGGGTGGACTGTATTCCCACTGCAGAGTTTGCATACAACAATTCTAAACATAGTTCCACCTCTCAAAGTCCCTTTTACTTAAACAACGGTTATCATCCAGTTTTTATTCCTGATCTCCCTATCACAACTCCAATTCCTGCTGTTACCAACAGACTAACTACATTGCAGGAGATTCAGGAGAAATTGATAGAGACTTTGAGGGAAGCTCAGGAATATTACAAAAAGGCTGCTGACAGACACCGGAGAGCACTTCCTACGTTTCATGTGGGTGACAAAGTTTGGTTATCAACGAAGAATCTGAAGGTGCATGTGCCATCTGCTAAGTTGGGTCAAAAGTTTGTTGGTCCTTTTCAGATTTTGGCTCAGATCAACCCAGTTACCTTTCGCTTAAAACTTCCTGACAGTATGAAGATTCACCCGGTTTTTCATGTATCGCTTTTCAAATCATTTCATGAAAATCCTTTCTCTGGTAGAATTCTTCCACCTCCTCCACCTGTTGAGGTACAGGGCGAAGAAGAATATGTGGTGGAGAAGATTCTTGATTCTAGGATGTTTAGAGGGAAGTTGCAATATCTGGTCCAATGGGAAGGATATGGGCTAGAGGAAAATTCTTGGGAGCCTGAGGAAAATGTTCATGCTCCTAGACTAACAAGAGAATTCCACCAGAGGTTTCCCCACAAGCCTGGTCCTAAGACATCCAGGGGACGTCCTGTGAGGAGGGGAGTACTGTCAGAGCCTGGAATCGAACCTGGGCCTTCTGCGGTGAGAGACAGTGTTTCTTCTCGCTGAGCCACCTGGAATGCTGGACAGCTCCCTTGACAATTCTTTGGATGATCCTGCCTTTTCCCTGTTTTGTCTTGAACCTTGAACTCCTTGCTCCTCCCATGAACTTCCTATAAAAGCCATGTCTCTGCACTTCCTGGTTGCCAGATTATTGTGCCTTACCAGCCAATATCCTGCTTACTGTTCCTGCTGCTGTCTTCATCTACGTTACCGACCTTTGGCTTGCTACTGACTACGATTCTGCCTCATCCTATCTACTACCATTGGTGACCGACCCCTTGGCTTGTGACTGACTCCGCTTCTGTTTAATCCCTGAACTGTTTGATCCGCTTTTGGTTTCCAGCCTACTCATTCCCTGGTGGGGTGATCCTGAGACCTGTGACCTGGCATTCACACGCAGCCAAATCCATCTCCACCATTAGGAGCTCTGGGGAAGACCGGTGGATGCTTAGACCCCGCACCTCAGGTGAGCCTGCGTCATTCCCAGGGTGGGCCGCTGGTGTACCAATCCTGCTGGTTTCAGGTAAGCCTTACAACTGCTGTAGCAACTGGTCTCTGAACCTGACCTTATATCGTGACAAGAAGATGGAGAAGGAGAGTTCAGGTGGAAGATGGAGAAGGAGAGTTCAGGTGAAAGATGGAGAAGCAGAGTTCAGGTGAAAGATGGAGAAGGAGAGTTCGGGTGGAAGATGGAGAAGGAGAGTTCAGGTGGAAGATGGCGAAGGAGAGTTTGGGTGGAAGATGGAGAAGGAGAGTTTGGGTGGAAGATGGAGAAGGAGAGTTCGGATGGAAGATGGAGAAGGAGAGTTCAGGTGAAAGATGGAGAAGGAGAGTTCAGGTGAAAGATGGAGGAGAGTTTGGGTGGAAGATGGAGAAGGAGAGTTCGGATGGAAGATGGAGAAGGAAGGTTCAGATGGAAGATGGAGAAGGAGAGTTCAGGTGGAAGATGGAGAAGGAGAGTTTGGATGGAAGATGGAGAAGGAAGGTTCAGATGGAAGATGGAGAAGGAGAGTTCAGGTGGAAGATGGAGATGGAGAGTTCAGGTGGAAGATGGAGAAGTGAGAGGCTGGAGAGGAGCAGCCTGAGAGGGGGCTCTGATGGGAAGGGGCTTACCTACAGGCAGTGGATCTGGAAAGGAGGAAAACTCAGGACCTTATTGGCCCTCAGAGCGAGGACCACCTGTGCAGCAGGGAAGGAGCGGCCCAGCAGAAGGCCTGATAGCAGCCATCGACCCAGCAGCTCATAGGAGGAGGACTGAGTGAACAGACCTACACCCCCTGGGCCAGTAAGGGGAAGGAGCACTCTGGTGGGAAACTGTATTAGCTGCTACCTGGGACTGTCTTACTCTTAGAGTGACATGCACTGGATTCCCAGGGATTCACCCAGAACAGCTGAATAGAGGAGTATCTGGGGTCTGGGGTGGTTAGCTCTCCAGAAGAGGGTCCTTTGTCTATGGACTTGTACATAGTTGCAAAGGAGTTGTCCTCAAGTTGCATTTCCTTGGGCATCCCATACACCCCTTACCCCATCCAAGTCCGTTATCCCCTAATAAAATCCCAAAAAAGTTCAAGGACTAGTTACTGTCTCCTGGATGCAAGTCTAAATGGAAGATGCATTTTTCCTGGCTGTGCAGGACTATAGGGGGACCCAAATCTTCAGCGACTCCTAAGGGGGTAGTCCTAAACAAATTAATACATGATATTAACCACTTCCCGTCTGGCCGTTGTATATAAATGGCCGGATGGTGGCCATTTATAAACGGCCTCCCTGCCTCCTGCTTGTGCGTGCTCCCTGGGAGCGCGCAGCACTGCGATCCGGTGCCCACTGTGTCCTGGACACAGCGGAAAACCGATCGTCATACAGGACCTCTGTGCGAGGTCCCGATCATGTGATCACTGATTGGCCAATCAGTGATCACATGCAGAGTAGTAAGCAAAATGTCACTTCTGACATCATTGCTTACTACGTGTGAAATCTGTGAATGATCACAGAGGTCACATGGTACAAGGCCATTCACAACAGCCTTGTACCATGTGACAAGCTGTGACCAATCACAGCTCACACAGTAGTTCTCAATGGCTGCAAGAATGCAGCCAGAGAGAAGGAGAAATGATTGCTTTTACAGCCTTTATGGGTGTAAAAGCAATCAGTGTAAAAAAAAAAAAAAAATCTTCATCACCCCCCACAAGTAGCACAGTGTCGCCATGGTGACACTGTACTGCTAGGGTGACAGTATGTAAAAAAATAAAATAAATAATAAATAAATAATAATATAAAAAAATTAAATAAAAATGTAAAAACTTTTTTAAAAAAGTATGATTTTTGGTTATAAACTAATTTGGGTTATTTTTTTTTTTACTATCAAGATAACGGAATACATTTTGGCCAAGATTTATGATGAAATATTTATTTGCAAAATTTTATAAGAAAAAAACTTTATTTCAAAATTTTTGGACTTTTTCATTTACATAGCAAAAAAAAAAAAATCCCAGCGGTGAATAAATACCACCAAAATAAAGCTTTATCTGTCTCAAAAAAAGCGAAAAAATTCATATGGGTGCAGTGTTGCATGACCGCGCAATTGTCATTCAAAGTGTGATAGTGCTGAAAGCTGAAAATTGGCCTGGGCAGGAAGGGGGTGAAAGTGTCCGGACTGGAAGGGGGTGAAAGTGTCCAGACTGGAAGGGGGGTGAAAGTGTCAGGACTGGAGGGGGGGGGGGGAAAGTGTCCGGACTGGAAGGGGGTGAAAGTGTCCAGACTAGACAGGGGGGAAAGTGTCCGGACTGGAAGGGGGTGAAAGTGCCCGGACTGGAAGGGGGGGAAAGTGTCCGGACTGGAAGGGGGTGAAAGTGCCCGGACTGGAAGGGGGTGAAAGTGTCCGGACTGGAAGGGGGTGAAAGTGTCCGGACTGGAAGGGGGTGAAAGTGTCCGGACTGGAAGGAGGTGAAAGTGTCCGGACTGGAAGGAGGTGAAAGTGTCCGGACTGGAAGGGAGGGAAAGTGTCTGGACTTGAAGGGGGTGAAAGTGTCCAGACTGGAAGGAGGTGAAAGTGTCCGGACTGGAAGGGAGGGAAAGTGTCCGAACTGGAAGGAGGTGAAAGTGTCCGAACTGGAAGGAGGTGAAAGTGTCCGGACTGGAAGGGGGTGAAAGTGTCTGGACTGGAAGGCGGTGAAAGTGTCCGGACTGGAAGGGGGTGAAAGTGTCCGGACTGGAAGGGGGGGAAAGTGTCTGGACTGGAAGGGGGTGAAAGTGTCTGGACTGGAAGGGGGTGAAAGTGTCCGGACTGGAAGGGGGTGAAAGTGTCCAGATTTGAAGGAGGTGAAAGTGTCCGGACTGGAAGGGGGAGAAGTGACCGGACTGGAAGGAGGTGAAAGTGTCCGGACTGGAAGGGAGGGAAAGTGTCTGGACTTGAAGGGGGTGAAAGTGTCTGGACTTGAAGGGGGTGAAAGTGTCCGGACTGGAAGGGGGGGAAAGTGTCCGAACTGGAAGGAGGTGAAAGTGTCCGGACTGGAAGGGGGGGAAAGTGTCCGGACTGGAAGGGGGGGAAAGTGTCCGGACTGGAAGGGGGGGAAAGTGTCCGGACTGGAAGGGGGGGAAAGTGTCTGGTCTGGAAGGGGGGTGAAAGTGTCTGGTCTGGAAGGGGGTGAAAGTGTCTGGACTGGAAGGCGGTGAAAGTTTCTGGACTGGAAGGGGGTGAAAGTGTCCGGACTGGAAGGGGGTGAAAGTGTCCGGACTGGAAGGGGGTGAAAGTGTCCGGACTGGAAGTGGTTAATAATGACTGAGGATGGTATATGAAAGCTACTGGAAATTCTTGCTGAGTGACAATGGCACTCAAACACCTTCGACGCCCCCTCCCCCCCCCCCCCCCCGCTCCATCCCAGTTCCATGCAGCTGCTCCGGCTAATGTGTAAATTTGGCCGAGTTATTATTTCGGTCTTCAGAGCACGGTGGCTCGTTCCATTCCTTGGGCATCACAGTGGAAAATCAATACACATAATATGAAATTAATTTTGTTTTCCACTCGCAGGACTGCACAGTAATTTATATCAGAGAGTCGGCGAGTATTTCCTCCTTGTGTTTGCATGCGGTAATGTGGCTCTAATGTCACTTTTACATGGATAATTGCTTCCTCTGAGCCATAACCGTAACCTCAAAAAAAACCCCAAGAAAACGCTGCAGCTGCTCCACCCCAAACGTGATTTATGGGGCAGCCTCTCCGACCCATTAATGGATCACCTAATGGAGGGAGCTGTCCTGGGTGTCCTCCCTGGGAGGTTTTTCTATGGAGGGCGATCGCTCTTCTGTATAAAGGAAACAAAAAATATTGTCATATAAATCACACGGACCCACAGGGGTAATATGGTGTCACCACCGAAAAATGTTCCCTGATTCCAAAAAGTAAGTTCGGTATCATCTCACAAAGAGAGAGAGAGAGCAAGATAGATAGATGGTCAGAGACTGCAGATATGATACAGGAGATGGTCAGAGACTGCAAATATGATACAGGAGATGGTCAGAGACTGCAGATATGATACAGGAGATGGTCAGAGACTGCAGATATGATAGAGGAGATGGTCAGAGACTGCAGATATGATAGAGGAGATGGTCAGAGACTGCAGATATGATACAGGAGATGGTCAGAGACTGCAAATATGATACAGGAGATGGTCAGAGACTGCAGATATGATACAGGAGATGGTCAGAGACTGCAGACATAATACAAGAGATGATCAGAGACTGCAGACAGGATATAGAAGATGGTCAGAGACTGCAGACATGATACAGGAGATGGTCAGAGACTGTGAACGTGGTACAAGAGATGGTCAGAGACTGTGGACGTGGTACAAGAGATAATCAGGGCTTACAGACATGCAGCAGGAGACTGTCAGAGACTATGAACATACTTTAGGAGTTGTTTGGAGACTGGGGACATGCTTCAGGAAAAAGTCATTGACTGGAGACATACTACACTACAAGACAATTCTAGAAATCACTGTTTTATCAGGACAATACGGGAACACAGATTAGTGTCTTCAGGGGCCCCATGCGCTGCACAAAAAATGCCAAAGAGCCACAAGGTGGGACTAAAAATATAAATGATTTAAATGTTATTATAAGCAAAAACTATTTGTGGACAATCATATTTTTTGCACATAAATTTATTGCGGTCCTTAAAATTAGAGGGACTGCTATAGGTGCCCTTCTTTTCCATCTGGAGAGGCTGGAAGGTACGAGAGAGAAAAAGGCAGCGAGAGATGGATGGATAGTTTGTACACTGCTCACTTACTGCCATCACATGGCTAAATGAAGTATTGCACCCTGTCCTGTACATACACTTACCATTGGCTTAAGCCTGGGCTCAGACTTCCATGAACTCCCACACACGTCACATAATGTAGTGTACACTATGCAGCCTCAGCACATGTTTATAAAGTTGGCTAATTAATATAATTAAAAAAATAATTAATATATTAATGAATAGTTTAATTAAATAAATAATTAATTAACCAAACTATACATATATGCTGTATATAAATCAATAAATCAAGTAATTATTATATTAATAGTTTATTTAACGAAATAATTACCCTATATATATATATATATATATATATATATATATGCAGTGAAGGAAATGCGTATTTGCGCCCCTGCTGATGTTGAATGTTTGCCCACTCACAAAGAAATGATCGGTCTAAAAATTGAATGTTCGGTGTATTGTAACACTGAGAGACAGAGTACAACAACAAATTCAGCAGAAATGCGTCTAACAAATGATGACTGATCTGCATGTTCATGAGGGAAATAAGTATTTGATCCCCTTCACAAAACATGACTTAGTACTTGGTGGCCAATCCCTTGTTGGCAATCACAGAGGTCAGACGTTTCAGGAGTTGGCCCCCAGGTTCGCACACATCTCAGGAGGGATTTTGGCCCACTCCTCTTGGCAGATCCCCTCCAAGTCATTAAGGTTTGGTGGCTGACGTTTGGCAACTCGAACTTTCAGCTCCCTCCACAGATTTTCAATCGGATTAATAGGTCTGCCATTCAATTTTCAGACTGATCATTTCTTTGTGAGTGGGCAAACATTCAAAATACTTATTTCTTTCACTGTATATACAGTATGTTGATATATACTTTGGTTATTTATTTATTTATTTAATGAAACTATTACTTACATTTAAAATTAATTTAATGTAATGTATATACTGTACATAAATCAATAAATCCTAAAAATAATGATTATATTAATGAATAGTTTCATTAACTAAAATGGTTATATATATATATATATCACAGTGGCTTAGTGGTTAGCACTTCTGCCTTGCAGTAATTGTGTCATGGGTTCAATTCCCAACCATGGCGCCTCCTGCATGGAGTTTGCATGTTCTCCCTCTGTTCACGTGGGTTTCCTCCGGGTACTCCAGTTTCCTTCCACACTCTAAAGACATGCTGGTGGGTTAATTGGCTCCTGTCTAAATTGTCCTAGTTTCATCCCTGGCCATGCAGGATCTCCTGCATGGTGGGGGTTGGGGAAAGACACGGCAACCTACCCTGTAAAATAATTGCTAAGAGAATTCATGGAAAAAGTCGCTTACAAGTGACGGTCCATGCAATCGCCAAAGGTCGGGTTCGACTGAATGGATATATATATATAAAATTTGGTTAATTATATAATTAAACTATTAATGACATGCAAAATTAATGTAAATTCATTCCATGTAATGAAATAAATTTAAATAAAAATATTAATATATAGATCTATAATTTGGTTAATTATGTAATTAAACTATTAATTACATTCAAAATTAATGTAAATTCATTTAATGTAATTAAATACATTTAAATAAAAGTATTAATTTAATTACTTAATTCATTGTTTAATACTCAAACATAAATAATTGGCTAATTCATATTTAACAAAATCAATAAACTTGGTTAATTCTACGTGCTCCTCGCCTCTTTGCACATATCTTTTGCAGATTTCACGTAATATCTTTTTTGCCGTGGTTTGTGTGTGTGCGCATAGGAGGAATGTGAGCGTATGCAAATGGATATTTTAAGGTAAAATCCTCATTCAAACAATATCAGCAAATGTGCTCTTAGCAACTGTGAAGATCCATACATTAAGTACTGGTGAATGTTGCTCAAGTCGGTGAAAACCGGGGCAAATCCAGACAGAAGGTGTGTTTTATGGCTTCCATGAAAATGTTGATAGGTAAGATTTTAAGGAAATTACAAACAATTGTCAAAAAGATCATTAGCTGTGATACAAATACATCACCAAATCCTGAGTTCTGCAGAACAATTCCTCCTCAAGTGTTGAAGCTGCCAGGATTAAGGGTGAGCTAAGGTTCGGGTCGAACCCAAATGACAGCAGGTTGCTGCCCCAATCAGGAATTCCCCTTCCCACATGTAATAAAGACGGGGGGATGCCCCTAACATCATTCATGTACGGTAATATGACCAGTGGTGTATTTAGATTTTCTGCTGCCCTAGGCAACACAAACATTTTGCGCCCCCCACCCCCCATGAGAGAACGAGAGAGTCAATAAGTGTGTGTATGTATATATGATTCTCTTTCTCTCTCTCTTCTCCCCCCTCTCTTCCCTCTCTCTCTCCCCTCTCACTTCCTTCTCTATCTCTCTTCCCTCTGTCTCTCTCCCCCCTTTCTCTTTTCTCCCCCTCTCTTCCCTCTCTCTCTCTCTCCCCCGCTCTCTCTCCCCCCTCTCCCCCCTCTCTCTCTCTCCCCCTCTCTTCCCTCTGTCTCTCCCCCCCCTCTCCCTCTCTCTTCCCTCACTCTCCCCCCTCTCTTCCCCCCCTCTCTCTCTCTCTTCCCCTCTCTCCCCCTCTCTCTCCCCCCACTCTCTCTCTCTTCCCCCTCTCCCCCTCTCTCTCCCCTCTCTCTCTTTCCCCCTCTCTCTACCCCCCTCTCTCTCTCCCCTCCCCCTATCTCCCCCTCTCTCTCTCCCCCCTCTCCCCCCTCTCTCCCTCTCTTCCCTCTCTCTCCCCCTCTCCCCCCTCTCTCTCGCTCTATCCCCCCTCCCCCTCTCTCTCCCCCTCTCTCTCTCTCTCCCCTCTCTATTCCCCCTCTCTCTCCTCCCCTCTCTCTTTCCCCCACTCTCACCCTCTCTTCTCTCTCTCTCTTCTCTCTCTCTCTCTTCCCTCTCTCCCCCCTCTCTTCCCTCTCTCTCCTCCCCCTCTCCCTTTCCTCTCTCTCTCCCCCCTCTCTCCCCCTCTCTCCCCTCTCTCTCTCTTCCCTCTCTCTCCCCCCCCCTCTTCTCTCTCTCTTCCCCCCTCTCTCTTCCCTCTCTTCGTTTCTCAGATCGTATGGGGCTGCACACACACACCTGCACCAAGGGCTGCTGATCTCCGGGACACTGCAAGAGTACCGAAGGTACCCCTCTGATGGCGGCCCTGCATGGCTCTGTCCGTCGCTGCTCACAAGGTCCCTTCTTCTGGGGGGCGTTGTCGCCCCTCTAAAAATTGCCTCCCTAGGCAAACGCCTTGTTTGCCTCGCGGTAGATACGCCCCTGAATATGACCACATGGCCATATTTAGACAATGTCATTACCAAATATGGCCTTATGGTCCTATTAGGTCAATTATATCACTGACATCTACACCCCTTTGTTACATTTGGCTGGTGACACCATTGAAATAATATGGCCACATGTCCATATTTGGTCAATCACATTGTCCAAATATTGCCATATTAGGCAAATGATGTCTCCAGTATCCCACCCCACTCTTTTGACCATGTTAGATTAATGATGTCACCAGCAACCCTACTCCTTTGTTGGACTGACATCATTCACATAATATGACCATGTGGTCATATTTGGACGATGTCATTACTAAATATGGCCATATGCCATACTAGGCCAATGATGTCACCAGCATCTACACCCCTTTGTTACTTTGGCTGTGGGACGGGTGACATATTTACCTAATATGACCTAATTTGGCCATATGTGGTCATTGGAATTGTCTTAATACTGTTTGGCCAAATAGGCCAATGATGTCGCCAGCATCCTGCCCCCCCCCCCTTTGGACCATATTAAGTTAACGATGTCACTAGCAATCCTACTTCTTTGTTGGCCATATTGGGCCAATGATGTCACCTGCATCCCCTCTGTTACATGAGTAACCACTTTGTTACTAGTGGCTAGAGGGCAGGGGATGCCGGTGATATAATTGAATTAATATGGCCACATGGCCTTATTTGGACAATGTCATTGATAAAATATGGTCATCTTAGGTCCACGATGTCACCAGCATCCTAGTCTCATTGCTGGCCATATTTGGTCAATGATGTCACCGGCATCCATACCCCTTTGCTGGCCAAAGTAGGTCAATTATGTCACCAGCACCCTCGTCTCTTTGTTGGCTATACTAGGTCATGGATGTCATTGGGATTTCTGACCCTAATATGGCCATATTTGGTCAATGACATTGTGGCCACATTAGGTCTATAATGTCACCAGTATCTCCACCCCTGCATTGACCAAATTAGGTCAATGATGTCACCAGCATCCCTTCTACTTTGTTGGCCATATGAGGTCAATGATTTCACCAGCATCCCTGCCCTTTTGTTGGCCATTTTAGATGAGTGATGTCACCAGCATCCCTTCTACTTTGTTGGCCATTTTAGATGAGTGATGTCACCAGCATCCCTGCCCCTTTGTTGGCCATTTTAGATGAGTGATGTCACCAGCATCCCTTCCTCTTTGTTGGCCATATGAAGTCAATGATATCACCAGCATCCCTGCCCCTTTGTTGGCCATTTTAGATTAGTGATGTCACCAGCATCCCCGCCCCTTTCTTGGTCATATTAGGTCATGGATGTCACCAGCATTCCTGACCCCTTGTAATGTGCCATTGCCAGGTGGGGAATTCCATGGCTGCAGCTGATAGGGATGACAGCCTGCTGTCATGTAACAGTTGCCTACGAACCTTAGCTCATCCCTCCAGGAGAAGTTTGCCCTCAGACTAGCACCTGGCCAACTATATCAGCCTTGCTTTTTTATTACAACGCTAGCAGTTGCTGTGTTCCTTCTGCCATGATGTAGTATTCCAAGAAACCTGGATTATCTTTAAGGGCCAGTTCACTCAAAAGTAATTTATGAGTTGGCCCCTGGATTCTTAGGAGCCTTGGATGTTCCATCAGTGAAACCTCTCAACAAGGGATAAGCTTGGGTGTGTCCAGACTAACCTGACTGAGCCTATAAGGAAGCTGTCACCTGTCACCAATGGATGAGGCCTTCCCCACTCTGAAGCCCCTTGTATACGCACGTCTGAGGGTTGGGAATGCTCCAACTGTAAACGATTGGCCCAGCACAGGTGAAAACTTACCGGCAGGCTTGCTCAGGTGGGTCCAGACTAGGATCAGAACGCACCCGAGATCATCCATATTCTCAGCCTTGTTCATGTCCACAAGGGAGTTTAAGGTGTTCCCACCAGCCTTCATTTGTCCTTCCTCTTCCTCTGTACTCTGTACACCAGTGGTTGTCAACCTATGTGCTAAAGGGGTCCTCAAACGTGGCCCCTGATATCACCAAATATATGTAATGCTTAAGAGGACTGTCAGAGACTGCAGACCCCAGCAGAGGAAATGAGGGTTGGAGAGTGAGAACACAATACATTGTTGGCCGAAGAAGACAATACGAAGCTGGGAACTTGTCACATGATGTTAGCAGAGATCAATGCTATTACCCTAATCAGTGTTCCCGCTACAGACTGCTCGGGTGCAAGGGTCGCACATCATATACCAAAGGGCCAAATGTAGCCCAAGGGCCACACATCATATACCAAAGTGTCACATGTAGCCCAAGGGCTTCACATCATATACCAAAGGGCCACATGTAACCCAGGGGTCACACATCATATACCAAAGGGCACATGTAACCCAAAGGTCGCACATCATATACCAAAGGGCCACATGTAACCCAGGGGTCGCACATCATATACCAAAGGGCCACATGTAACCCAAGGGTCACACATCATATAAAAAAAGGGCCACATGTAACCCAAGGGGTCACACATCATATACCAAAGGGCCACATGTAACCCAAGGGCCACACATCATATACCAAGGGCCACATGTAACCCAAGGGCCACACATCATATACCAAAGGGCCAAATGTAGCCCAAGGGCATCAAGGCCGTACACAATGAGATAAACCTGTGAAAATGTGTACAGTACCCTGGACCGGACATGAAGATGAAGTATAGAATGAAGAATCGATTTCCCGTATGACGTCATAGGGCAGGTGAGACTTACCTGGGCAGTAGCAGCGCAGAAACACCCCCTGGCTATTAGAGATGCAGGCACTGAGATCTGATCGAACAAGCAGCTGTAGTTATTGCTGGCTTCTTGCCATGGCCCCGTAATTTAAGACTTTCACTCCGCCCTGGAAAGATAAATGGAGCCCGTGTGAGCTTCCAGCCATTGTCTACAAATAATAAAGCGAAACTTAAGAGTGTTAAGGGTGACAACCATTACCAAATGAAGACAAATAGAACTCAGGGTCTGCTTCTAGTTCATACTGGGGGAGATTTACTACAAGTAGAGGGTGCCAAAATCTGGTGCAGCCAATCAGCTTCTACGTATCTCAACCACGGCACCACCTGCCTGGAGTGTTGCATGTTCTCCCTGTGCCTGTGTGGGTTTCCTCCGGGTACTCCGGTTTCCTCCCACACTCCAAAGACATGCTGGGAGGTGAATTGGCACCTGTCTAAATTGGCCCTAGTATGTATGCATGAATGTGAGTTAGGGACCTTAGATTGTACACCCCTTGAGGGTTAGGGACCTTAGTTTGTACACCCCTTGAGGGTTAGGGACCTTAGATTGTACGCCCCTTGAGGGTTAGGGACCTTAGATTGTATGCCCCTTGAGGGTTAGGGACCTTAGATTGTGCGGCCCTTGAGGGTTAGGGACCTTAGATTGTACGCTCCTTGGGGACCGGGACCTTAGATTGTACGGCCCTTGAGGGCTAGGGACCTTAGATTGTACGCCCCTTGAGAGCTAGAGACCTTAGATTGTACGGCCCTTGAGGGTTAGGGACCTTAGATTGTACGCCCCTTGAGGGTTAGGACCTTAGGTTTTACCCCCTTGAGGGTTAGGGACCTTAGACTTGAGGGTTAGGGACCTTAGATTGTACGCCCCTTGAGGGTTAGGGACCTTAGATTGTACGCTCCTCGGGGGCGGGGACTGATGTGAATGTACAAGATATATATGTAAAGTGTTGCGTAAATTGGTGGCGCTATAGAAGTACCTGAAATAAATAAATACCTTCATCTTGTTCAATGAAGCTTTGACAATAAAACCTGGAAGCTGATTGGTTTCTACGCAGAGCTGCACCAGATTTTGCACCCTCCAGTTTTAGTAAATCAACCCCAAAGTGTATTTAAATACAAAAAAACTAAAAACTGATAATATTGCAGCTCACTGGTCCGTACATGTGGTCGTTACATTCGTTTTCGTCTTTTCACACTTTTTTCCTCTTTATTTTAACCCGGTGATCCTGCCATTACCTCACTTCCTGTCCTAGAGTGACAACTGTCATGTGCAGCGTTGCCACCTGAGGACAGGAATTGTGTAAAGGCTACATAACACCTCCCTCTCTTCTCCATCACAAGGGGGTGTGTTTTGTAGTCCGCAGGGAGCAATGCCAACTGATAACAAGGAATAGGCAGAGAGTACAGGAAGCTATCAGCTCACTAGATTTCTGGTTGGATGGACGATTACATTCTTCTTTTGCTCCTGAACAGGGGCGGACTGACCATTTGGAAACTCGGGCACTGCCCGAGGGCCCGGGGTCAGTAGGGGGCCCCATGAGATGCCCCTGGTACCTTTTTCATAGGCTTTTTTGAGTTTGGGCAAGGACACAGGGGCCCCATGATCCTCTATTGCCCGGGGGCCCCATGAGTTGTCAGTCCGCCCCTGCTCCTGAATGAAAGAACACTTTCAGTAGATTATTTAACAGACTAAAAAAGGAATAAATAGAAGAAAATTATTGTTAGGGTTTACATACACTTTCAGGACAGGAAGAAAAAAAAAAGGGGGGGGCGCACACTCCTCGTGCATTACCGTGATAAAATTTTCGGTTTTCCATGAGCTTTCATCACAATGATGACAAATCACGGCTTGAACTATCTTGCTCTGCATGTAATGAGTCTCATATATTAGTTTCACCTTTTAAGTTGCTGCACTGAAATAAATGAACTTTTGCACCATATTCTAATTTTTCGAGTTTCACCTGTATATATATATATATATATATATATGTATATATTGAAATATATTGAATGCGGCCAAAATTGTAGTATTTCAAATATATGTCAATATATTTGGGAAGCATATTTTTAAAATATATTTCAAATATATTTTTCTTCCATATGGGCAGTGTCATTAGTACAGTGTTGGTGCTTTTTATTAGCACTGATCACTGTATTGGTGTCACTGGGGATGTCAGTGACACCAAGTCAGTCCCCCCCCTGTGTCAAAATGCCCGCCGCAGTCCTGCTATAAGTCGCTGATGGCCGCCATTACTAGTATAAATAAATACAAAATCCCAGTATCTATACCGCCATTTGTAATTGCTATAACTTTCACATAAACCAATTAATTTGCATGTATTGGAATTTTTATTTAGCAAAAACATGTCGCAGAATACATTTTGGCCTAAATTTATGACAAAATTTGATTTTTAATTTTTTTTTTACTGGACATGTTTAATAGCAGAAAGTTGAAAATATAGTTTCTTTCTCAAAATTGTCGGCCTTTATTTTTTTTAAAGCGAAAAAAATTAAAAAATGCACAGGCGATCAAATACCACCGGAAGAAGGCTGTATTTGTGGGAAAAAAGGATGTAAATTTAATTTGGATGCAGCGTTGCATGACGGCGCAATTGTCAGTTTAAGTAATGCAGCGCCGTAACGCAAAAAATGGCCTGGTCAGGAAGGGGCGGAAATCCTCTGGAGGGCGAGGGGTTAAATAGTACCTGTGTATTGTATTATAGAAGCTTTATTAGGATGTCCTCCACCTTCTGCAATACAAACTGCAAACATTCCAAAATCCTGTTAGTGGTGTGTGCCTGTCATCTAGTGGTCATCTACCTAACTGCAGGGAGAATAGTCACACTTGGCCAGTGGTTCTCAACCTTTTTGAGACCAAAGCCTGCCAAATTCTTCCAAACTCCTCCATGCCACTATTGTGAAAAAAAAAAAGTTTATACTCACACATTAAAAGTATTTTTTTCATGTATTGAAATGATGGAAGGCCCTTGATGGCGCTGGGTGTCACTATGGTGGGGAGTTGTGGCATGTGTTAGGGGACTCTTCTGCATAAGACTTGGTGGCCTGGTTGGAGATTTGGTTTCTGGAGAGGGCTAGAGAGCTCTGTGGGAGGTTGGGCTAGAGAGCGCTGAGGGACCTTGTTGGAGACTGTAGGCGCTGTAGAGGAATAAAGCCTCTCTAGTTGGAGGTTGAGCTAGAGAGTGCTGAGGGACCTTTTTGGAGACTGTAGGCGCTGTAGACGAATAAAGCCTCTCTAGTTGGAGGTTGGGCTAGAGAGCGCTGAGGGACCTTGTTGGAGACTGTAGGCGCTGTAGACGAATAAAGCCTCTCTAGTTGGAGGTTGGGCTAGAGAGCGCTGAGGGACCTTGTTGGAGACTGTAGGCGCTGTAGACGAATAAAGCCTCTCTAGTTGGAGGTTGGGCTAGAGAGCGCTGAGGGACCTTGTTGGAGACTGTAGGCGCTGTAGACGAATAAAGCCTCTCTAGTTGGAGGTTGGGCTAGAGAGCGCTGAGGGACCTTGTTGGAGACTGTAGGCGCTGTAGAGGAATAAAGCCTCTCTAGTTGGAGGTTGAGCTAGAGAGCGCCGAGGGACCTTGTTGGAGACTGTAGGCGCTGTAGAGGACTAAAGCCTCTCTAGTTGGAGGTTGGGCTAGAGAGCGCCGAGGGACCTTGTTGGAGACTGTAGGCGCTGTAGTGGAATAAAGCCTCTCTAGTTGGAGGTTGGGCTAGAAAGCGCCGAGGGACCTTGTTGGAGACTGTAGGCGCTGTAGAGGAATAAAGCCTCTCTAGTTGGAGGTTGGGCTAGAGAGCGCCGAGGGACCTTGTTGGAGACTGTAGGCGCTGTAGAGGAATAAAGCCTCTCTAGTTGGAGGTTGGGCTAGAGAGCGCCGAGGGACCTTGTTGGAGACTGTAGGCGCTGTAGAGGAATAAAGCCTCTCTAGTTGGAGGTTGGGCTAGAGAGCGCCGAGGGACCTTGTTAGAGACTGTAGGCGCTTTAGAGGAATAAAGCCTCTCTAGTTGGAGGTTGGGCTAGAGAGCGCCGAGGGAACTTGTTGGAGACTGTAGGCGCTGTAAGGAATAAAGCCTCTCTAGTTGGAGGTTGGGCTAGAGAGCGCCGAGGGACCTTGTTGGGGACTGTAGGCGCTGTAGAGGAATAAAGCCTCTCTAGTTGGAGGTTGGGCTAGAGAGCGCCGAGGGACCTTGTTGGAGACTGTAGGCGCTGTAGAGGAATAAAGCCTCTCTAGTTGGAGGTTGGGCTAGAGAGCGCTGAGGGACCTTGTTGGAGAATGAAGGCGCTGTAGAGGAATAAAGCCTCTCTATTTGGAGGCTGGGCTAGAGAGCGCTGAGGGACCTTGTTGGAGATTGTAGGTGCTGTAGAGGAATAAAATCTGTCGAGTTGAAAGTTGGGCTAGAGAGCGCCGAGGGACCTTGTTGGAGACTGTAGGCGCTGTAGAGGAATAAAGCCTCTCGAGTTGGAGGTTGGGCTAGAGAACGCCGAGGGACCTTGTTGGAGACTTGTAGGCGCTGTAGAGGAATAAAGCTTCTCTAGTTGGAGGTTGGGCTAGAGAGCGCCGAGGAACCTTGTTGGAGACTGTAGGCGCTGTAGAGGAATAAAGCCTCTCGAGTTGGAGGTTGGGCTAGAGAGCGCCGAGGGACCTTGTTGGTGTCAGGGCAGGAACGATGGAATGGGCAGGCAGGCCTATGGTACGGTCACGCTGCGACTGACGACAGCCACTACCCACAGACCAGAGTCCCTCAGGGCGCGGAGTCTAAGCCCCAGGCTACCCTTCACCAGGGCCCCTGATGGTGGGGATGGACTTGACGCAGCCTGAGACCAGGTCGCGGCCCCCGAGTGACCCCAGCTGCGATAACGACTGCCGCCAATGGCGTACAGCTGGTGGGAGCTAGATGGGATCACGAGTAGAGTAGTCAGACAAGCCGGGTCAATAACAATGGAGCAGACAGTACTAGACGGTAGGCAAAGAATACTCAGGTCACGGGCCAGGTTCAACAACGGGAGGTCAGATAAAGGGTTAACGCAGAGAGTAGTCTTGTCCAAGCCGAGTCGGTTACCAGGAGAGCAATGGGAACACACAAGAGCTTGCAACAGGGCAACATACAGGACACAAGTGCAGAGCACACTTGCAGACAGCAGGTTTAAATGTGCTCAACCACACCCTTCTGAGGAGGAGCCGCAGAAGCCTGAAGGCATAAAAGGTTCCCACCATGCTTTGCAGAAAACCAAGATGGAGGCCAGCTCATGGAGATGCACAAGCTCTGAAGAAAGGTAGGACCTTGACAGTTGGAGACTGTAGTCGCTGTAGAGGAATAAAGCCTCTCTAGTTGGAGGTTGGGCTAGAGAGCGCCGAGGGACCTTGTTGGAGACTGTAGGTGCTGTAGAGGAATAAAGCCTCTCTAGTTGGAGGTTGGGCTAGAGAGCGCTGAGGGACCTTGTTGGAGAATGAAGGCGCTGTAGAGGAATAAAGCCTCTCTATTTGGAGGCTGGGCTAGAGAGCGCCGAGGGACCTTGTTGGAGATTGTAGGTGCTGTAGAGGAATAAAATCTGTCGAGTTGAAAGTTGGGCTAGAGAGCGCCGAGGGACCTTGTTGGAGACTGTAGGCGCTGTAGAGGAATAAAGCCTCTCGAGTTGGAGGTTGGGCTAGAGAGCGCCGAGGGACCTTGTTGGAGACTGTAGGCGCTGTAGAGGAATAAAGCTTCTCTAGTTGGAGGTTGGGCTAGAGAGCGCCGAGGGACCTTGTTGGAGACTGTAGGCGCTGTAGAGGAATAAAGCCTCTCTAGTTGGAGGTTGGGCTAGAGAGCGCCGAGGGACCTTGTTGGAGACTGTAGTCGCTGTAGAGGAATAAAGCCTCTCTAGCAGGCTGGGGGTCACTGTGGGAGGTTGGGGGGCACCGTGGAGGCTGAAGGCTCTCAGGAGGCCTGTGAATACTGTGAGCCACTATGGAAGGTTGGTAAGGTGGGGGGCTATGGGAGTTGGGTGACACTGTTGGAAGTTCAGGTGTCTTCAGTTGGCTGCAGGCCTGGGAGCGGCAAAGCTACGGCCTGGTTGCTCAGAGCCACTGCGCTAGAATAATATAATATGCTGATGCATGCTTTTCAGTTTAATTCTTTTTTTTAAATTATTATTATTAATAGTAAAAAAAAAAATATATATATATATATAATTTTTTTTTAATTCAAATATTAGAAAATGGGCTATTTATTAAAAAAGCAAAACAACCAATGGAGAACAAAAGTGGAGCCATCACACCAAAGAAATTTCTTCTTACAATTTCCCAACGAATAAAAGTAAAACCTGATTCAGTCCCTACAGACTCCACTTTGTTCCGATCTTCTCCATTGTTTATTGTAATAAATAGTCCCATTGTTCCTACATAAGTACTTATTAATACAGCTGAGGCCCTGCCTGGTACCTGGGAGAAAATGCTTGGATGGCTCCCCAGATATCTCCCTGAAACCATACACACAATTCCTCTATAGCAGAGTGATGTTGAATCAATTATTTTATTCATATATTTTAATCATTTTAGCTCACTTTTACTTTTAAAGCGGACCTTCAGCCTACCCCCTTCCCTATTTTTGTTTCTATACCCCCCACCTACCAGGCGGTGTTGTAGGCACAGTATGAATACTCGCCCAGCCACTGAATCCAGTGTTGTCCTGCTGACACCCTTCTGTCAACAGATACCGCTTGGTCCCGCGCTGCCATCTTACTTGTGACGCCATCGAGAGGCCCTCCGGTTTTTCTGGGCTCAGCCAGCGGGGCCTTGCGAGGACATACCGCTAGACCCGGCCCCCTACTACTTACTGAAGGAAAGACTAAAGGCCTCTTGATCATGACAAGGGTAGAATATACGCCTTCCAACCTAACCAAGCCTACTAGGCCACACCCTCCACCATCCCAGCTATACAAAATACACGAGTTTCTGGAGTCAAAATGGCCATAGAAGCCTTTTATTAACCAATAAATTATTTTAACATAAATAACATTCCAAATTATAAACAGAGGAAAACGTGGTGGTTATTTGAGGGCCATAAACCCAACTTCACTTTTGCAGAAAACATTCCTTCAACTTAGGCCCCCAGCCGCAACCCACCGGCTCGGGGACAATCCTACTTATCTCCAGCCACAACCCACCGGCTCAGGGACAATCCTACTTATCCCCAGTCACAACCCACCGGCTCCGGGACAATCCTACGTATCTCCAGCCGCAACCCACCGGCTCGGGGACAATCCTACTTATCTCCAGCCGCAACCCACCGGCTCGGGGACAATCCTACTTATCTCCAGCCGCAACCCACCAGCTCGGGGACAATCCTACTTATCCTCAGCCGCAACCCACCAGCTCAGGGACAATCCTACTTATCCCCAGTCACAACCCACCGGCTCCGGGACAATCCTACTTATCTCCAGCCACAACCCACCGGCTCAGGGACAATCCTACTTATCCCCAGTCACAACCCACCGGCTCCGGGACAATCCTACGTATCTCCAGCCACAACACACCAGCTCGGGGACAATCCTACTTATCTCCAGTCACAACCCACCGGCTCCGGGACAATCCTACTTATCTCCAGCCACAACCCACCGGCTCGGGCACAATCCTACTTATCTCCAGCCGCAACCAACTGGCTCGGGGACAATCCTACTTATCCCCAGCCACAACCCACCGGCTCAGGGACAATCCTACTTATCCCCAGCCACAACCCACCGGCTCAGGGACAATCCTACTTATCCCCAGCCACAACCCACCAGCTCAGGGACAATCCTACTTATCCCCAGCCGCAACCAACTGGCTCGGGGACAATCCTACTTATCAGCAGTGACCACCATTTTACCTATTCCGAGTTAACTCCTTGTTAACTGGAATGTACCGAGGTCTCCATACCACTAATGGGTCCCCAATCTGTCTCCATACAAAATTCTTTCCTCCTCCAAAGACCAACCACCGCCAAGACTGCTGTGACAATCCAAACCAAAACACGAAGGGGAGGGAGGGTGGGAAGCCTCTTCTTCCAAACTTCCTCCCAGGACAGACCCTCCTTTTCCTCCCTGGGAGACCCTCCCCAACATCCCCCATCCAATAAGGTAAGCTTTAATCCCCAAAACTTCCTTCCCCTAGTTTAACCCTCTATTCCCCCTAGTCATGTCGATCCTGCACTTATTTTATTTATTTTTTGCCCCAGGCCTACCTTGTCACATGCCCATCTAGAACCGCGCATGTCATTCTCCTAGCGTATACTTTTTAAACTGATGTTTATCTCTCTCTCAATAAATAGAATTATATTCTGAAGTGTGTATAATAAATATATACGGATGTGTGATTATAATATAATATAAATATATACTGATGTGTGATTATAATATAAATATATACTGATGTGTGATTTATAATATAAATATATACTGATGTGTGATTATAAATATAAATATATACTGATGTGTGATTATAATATAATATAAATATATACTAATGTGTGATTATAATATAATATAAATATATACTGATGTGTGATTATAATATAATATAAATATATACTGATGTGTGATTATAAATATAAATATATACTGATGTGTGATTATAATATAATATAAATATATACTGATGTGTGATTATAATATAATATAAATATATACTAATGTGTGATTATAATATAATATAAATATATACTGATGTGTGATTATAATATAATATAAATATATACTGATGTGTGATTATAATATAATATAAATATATACTGAA